>NC_057412.1:46383204-46552544 GCF_019320065.1 Cervus canadensis
TCCATACCATTTCTGCCCATTATTGTGCCCATCTTTGCATGAAATATTCCCTTGGTATCTCTAATTTTCTTGAAGAGATCTCTAGAATTTCCCATTCTATTGTTTTCCTCTATTTCTTTGCTTGGATCACTGAGGAAGGCTTTCTTATCTCTCCTTGCTATCCTTTGGAACTCTGCATTCAAATGGGTATATCTTTCTTTTTCTCCTTTGCCTTTTGCTTCTCTTCTTTCTCAGCTATTTTGTAGAAGGCCTCCTCAGAAAACCATTTTGCCTTTGCATTCTTTTTCTAGGTATGGTTTGATCCCAGTGCTTCCTGTACAATGTCAAGAACCTCCATCATATAGTCTTCAGACAGCTTCTCTCTATTCAGATCTAATCCCTTGATCTATTTGTCCACTCACTGATAATCATAAGATTTGATTTAGTTATGCCTGAATGCTGAGTGGTTTTCCCTACTTTCCTTCAATTAATAGGTCTGGAATTTGGGCATTAAAGAGTTCATGATCGAGCCAACAGTCAGGCTCCCAGGTCTTGTTTTGCTGACACGTATAGAGCTTCTCCATCTTGGCTGCCAAAAGAATATTAAGTCATCTGATCTTGGTGCACCATCTAGGTGATTTTCCATGTGTAAGTCTTCTCTTGTGTTGTTGGAAGAGGGTGTTTGCTATGACCAGTGCGTTCTCTTGGCAAAACTCTATTAGCCTTTGCCCTGCTTCATTCTGTACTCCAAGGCCAAATTTGCCTGTTACTCCAGGTGTTTCTTGACTTCCTACTTTTGTATTCCAGTTCCCTATAATGAAAAGGACATCTTTTTTGGGTGTTCATTCTAGAATTCTTGTAGGTCTTCATAGAACCACTTAACATCAGCTTCTTCAGCATTATTGATTGGAGCATAGACTTGGATTACGGTGATATTGAATGGTTTGCTTTGGAAATGAATAGAGATCATTCTGTCGTTTTTGAGACTGCATCCAAGTACTGCATTTCGGACTCTTTTGTTGACTATGATGGCTAATACTCCATTTTTTCTAAGTGATTCTTGCTCATAATATATATAATATATATTGTTCACAATATAATATAATGGTCATCTGAGCTAAATTCACCCATTCCAATCCATTTTATTTTACTGATTCCTAAAATGTTGATGTTCAGTCTTGCCATCTCCTGTTTGACCACTTCCAATTTGCATTGATTCATGGACCTAACATTCCAGGTTCCTACGTAATATTGCTACAGCATTGGACTTAACTTCCATCACCAGTTACATCTGCAACTGGGTGTTGTTTTTGCTTTGGCTTCATCTCTTCATTCTTTCTGTAGTTAGTTCTCCACTAATTTCCAGTAGCATATTGGGCACCTACTGACCCGGGGAGTTCATCTTTCAGTTTCCTATCTTTTTGCCTTTTCATACTGTTCATGTGGTTTTCATGGCAAGAATGCTGAAGTGGTTTGCCATTCTCTTCTCCAGTGGAGCATGTTTTGTCAGAACTCTCCCCTATGACCCATAATTTTATCTATATCTATATATGGGTATCTAATCTATACCCATAATTTTATCTATATCTGTTACTAATATATAATCTTATAGATTTTATTTATAAGATATATCTTATTATCCCTATTTTGAAGAAGAGAATATTGATACTCAACGAAAGAGCAGGAAAAAGTATAAGGAGGAACTCAGTACTAGTACAGTGACTTAAGTCCCTAGCACTCTGACTTCAGAATTTGAGAACACTATACCTGTTGTCCAGTCAGTACCTAAACATTTGCTGAATTCATGAACTTAGTACTCTTTTAAGGCCCCATCATTTTTCAATTTCCAGAATTAAATAATTATATAAATTAATGTTTAAGTTAGAAATAACATTAAATTTAAATTAAGTAGTGAGGGGAATTGATTTTAAATACAAAAATCATAGCTTTTACTCAGATGCTTTTATCTTTTTTTTTTAAAAGACTTCATTTTCCTTTTATTTTTTTAATCTTTATGTTTTTGAGTATAAAATAATAATGTTAGAGCTCAAGAGAGAAAAATGAGTTTCCTCTTCCCCACCAATAACCTGTAAGTTAAGGAAATATAGAAGATAACTTTCTGATAGTTAAATTAGAAAAATCAATGCAACTAATGAATGAGTTGTCTGGTTTAAAGAGCTTTTGGCTAATAGCCCTATAAACTTCCATAAAATTATCTATGGTATCCAGAAAAAGATGCAAATTCATAAAGCCTAAATATTAAGATGATCATGCAACCTATTTGTGGTATGTAAGAGGAATTTCTAGTAAATATAAATAGAAGGAACTAAATGAAGGGTGGGAAACAATTTTCCTTCTATGACATTCTCCAGCTGAAAGAACATGAGGACACAGGGTGTGGTTCTCACTATAACATAGCCTCTTGCTTAGGGAGCCAGGGATGACTCCAACAGAAAACTACATAATAATTTGCTGCCAAATGGCAATGATTTAATTTTTTCCTATATTCCCCTATATAGAATGTCTGAAGAATATCCAGTAGGAAAAAAATTCCCACTAAAACATGAGGCTTGTTAGAGGAAATAGCTACTCAGTGTGAAAACACAGTCAGGAAACATGCATACTAACCTGTTCTCAAATTGTCTGAGAAAGGGTTTTAACACTGTAGTCAAATATGCACCCCAAAGTCTGCTTTGCAATCAACAGGTTTGAATATATTTCTCCTTATTAGAGGGAAAAGTCAATATTCAAAACACCACCAGTGAATAAAATGAAAGTTCCAAAGGAAAACTGCCATGAAAGACAGTGTATGTTATCCCTTCAAGTTAAAAGCCAAACAACCAATCAACAGGATACTGATATGATTTTTTTCCTGAAATGGCTCATTTCCTCCTACTTGGGCAAGTAACTCACCATTCTATGCTCGATTTTCCCATCTGTAAGGTGAGGATTATCCTCCCTCAAGCATTTGTTCTTAGGATTGAAGATGCTAATACACATGGAGTACGTAATCATAAACCCTCAATGCATTCTTCTCCTGCTTCACTATGCCTCTCCTTCACCCCTTAGGTCTCACAAGACAATGAATTATGAAGTTTCTTCTGATATTTCATGCGATACTAACAGATATAACCATTCTAAAAGAGAAGCATGAATATGTAAGAAACCATGAAACAAAGAAAACAGAATAACATGCAAAGGAAATAAATTAGAGTCAGGTAAGTAAAAGTTGGAGGAATTTTTAAATTGTCTTGGCCGAATTAAAGTAATCCAACAAAATAGTAAACTGAAAAACTGATAATGTGTGAACTGAATCAGATATTAATTTTATATCAATTCAAATTATATGTATTGAATACGTACTATGGACCCAGTATTGCACCAAACTTTTGGAATAAACTGGAAAAAAAGATGGTTAATAAGAGACACCATTCTGCATTCAGGGAAATTCTCTTTCCCCTTTCTCTGTCTCTCTCTTTCTCTGTCTCTCTGTTTCTGTTTCTCTCCATCTCTCTTTGTCTCTGTCTGTCTGTCTCGCTGTCTGTCGGTGTTTCTGTCATCACCTCTTCCTAATTTATTCACCCTGGTAGAGGTAGAGTAATTGGTTCAGGGATTGGCTGAACATCACTTCAACAGAGGGAAGTGAGCTGCAAAGCAGTATATATTTCTCACTGATGTTGACTCTGATAAATTATGAGGCTGCACCTACTGTAACCATCTCTTAACCACAAGGAAAGAAACTTTCTGAGCATGAAGCCGACACAGGATGGAGAGAAAAAAACCAAAGAAACAAACAACGACAAAAACAATGAGTAACATCATTTGTACTTTCAGATCAAGTCATGCCTGAGCTACTTCAGAAATTTGCATTTATATAAAAGCTTTCATATATTCTCTTTCTGCTTAAACTAATTTGGAATATTTTTTTAATACTAGCAGCTGAAATGAGTAATAGTGATGCACCATGGTTAGCCATGAATTTTCAAAACCATCAAGTCTGAATAACCATCATTAATGGGACAAGTAAAAGAAAGGTAAAATATAAACATACTGGTTTTAAAAAGCCACGTGGGGAAATGCAAGCATTTTTAGGTTACAAATATGCAGTAATTTACTAAATTAATAATGTTATAATTCTTTAAGGGCAACCTGAGATTGTTGTTTATTCCCTTCCACCAATCATTCATTTAAGAGAAACACTGTAAACTTTTTTCATACTCTGTCTGAGGAAGAAGACTTCAGATGGAGGAAATTCATCAAGATTTATTTATCCTGAAGCGCATGCACCCTGCAGAGTGTAACTGGCTCATTCTCTAGCAAACCACATTTCTCCACTGTCTAGCAAGCTCAGTTTCCTCAAGGGGCACGCTCTAGAGCCCCCGGAACAGCTTGAACACTGTCAGATCGTGATATTATGAGGATCATGAATACAGATTGGGAGAACCAGGCTGTCCGTGTACAATTGATCAGTACAAATGGTTGCAAATGGGTAACGAGGCTTCAAACTTAAATAGAAATAATAAGCTGATGATATCCATAAGCAGGGTAGCAGGGGTAGCAAAACTTAATGAAAAGCATGTGAAAAGTACTAGGAAGCATATCTTCTGAAAATCTCTCTCCTAGATACTGAATTTTTGCATTAGTGACACATTATTTGAAACCTTTTAAGTGCTCTGATAAAAAACGCAAATTTTTTGGAAGACAAAGTAGTTCAATTTATTAATAGTATAATAAAGTCTGGTAGGTACATCAGACAATTCTCTCTGCCCTGGGGACCTGATCTGGTGAGAAAGGCAGCCTTAGGTGGGTGGGCTTGGACTGACCAACAGGTTAGTCCCCATCAGCCACTGTTCAGATTATACTGACTAGGGCACAGGATTAAGACCAGAAGGAATGGGGCCAACAAGGACAAGGAATCCGGGAGGAAGGGGAAAGGCCACTTACTGCAAGAGAACACAAGTTTACGCCAACATGGTTTTGCTGAAAGCTGGTCTTATGTTGTAAGAATGGTTCTTCAAAGTATTATGCACCTCTTTCTCCTGATATGCTGAGGACAAATTTTCACCACAATTTCCTCCTGAGGTTGTGATTCTGGTTTCACGTAAGGAGAGCCCTCCTTGCCCACTTAGCATCCCATGTTGCCGAATTTTCATTTAATTTATCCCATGAATATTTATTAGGCACAGCTATAGTCAAGTCAAAACATGCAGGATTCATAAACAAAGAAAATCAGAAAACAATTTTCATGTCAAATAGCAAAAAATGGTTGAAAAACTTTCTCTGTGTATACATGGCGTGAATAAAATGATTCCTCTGGAAAACCTATGAGGTAAATTCAGCTTTCACTCACAACAAGACTTTATTTAACACTGAAACCATTTCTGCTATTCATTATTTATTGTAGGTCTAATCTGGGTTAATGGGTCTCCCAGGTGGCTCGGGGCAAAGAATCTGCCTGCCAATGCAAGAGCTTCAGGAGACGTGGGTTGATCCCTGCGTCTGGAAGATCCTCTGGAGGAGGAAATGGCAACCCACTCCAGTGTTTTTGCTGCGATAAACCCACGGACAGAGGAGCCTGGCAGGGTACAGTCCACAGGGTCACAAAGAGTTAGAAATGGCTGAGCAACTGAGCACACACCATCGAGGTTAAAGTTTGAAAAAGTTTTAGTATCTTCTCTACTAGACTTAGGCATTTTTAAAAAGCAAAACTTTTATCAGTGATCGTTATCAACTCCATTTTCTAGGCTGTACAAGAATTCCTAATCCTGGGATTTTAATAGATGAAAAGACACTAATACTTATTGACTGTTTACTGAGCCAGACATTGTGCTGGGAGCTTTTATAGATTATTTCACAATATGCTTTATGTCTTCCTGGCTTCAAAAATATTGCTTTAATATTAGAACAAATGAATTTATCATTAGTTCTCACTCTTTTTTTTAGCATGGAATGAGGAAAGAAAGCATAAAGGGACCTATTCCTGTATGTGCTAAGCCGCTTCAGTCATGTTTGACTCTTTGCAACCCCATGGACTGTAGCCTGCCAGGCTCCTCTCCATGGGATTCTCCAGGCAAGAATACTGGAGTGGGTTGCATTTCCTCCTCCAGAGGATCTTCCCAACCCAGGGATCGATGCTGCATCGCTTATGTTCCTGCAATGTCAGCTGGGTTCTTTAGCACTGGGGCCACTGTTCTTGAACCTAATGACTAAATATCTAAAAAATATATTCTTTAAATGCATCAGTCCCATGAAATTTCTTTAAAGTGACATCTAAAGCTTTTATTATTTTAATGTATAATATCTATCACCTATCTCTATCTATCCATCCACCCAGTTGGGAGCAAAGATGCTTATACTCTTATACTCCATGCTCATTAGTATCTTTTTGGGCCCTTAGCCAGTTTATAAAACAACTGTGTTCAGTGTTAGAAGACCTGTGTTCTTCTGGCCATGGTTAGATCACATTAGCCCCTTTTAACTAGTTGATCAATTGGTCTAGTTATTGAGGGCATTTTCTTGACACCACATTCTCCAATATTGGAGACCCAGATAATAGGCTGTTTCTCTTCAAGTATCATAAACTCCTTTCCCAGGACACATGTCACTACTGAGTCTCTTTTGATATTTACATTCAGATATAGCTAAGCTAGCTGGTAGATGAAATATCCCAGGAAGGTGTAAGAACTTCACCCTAAGAAACATCTGTTCCCTAGACAACTGGAAGAAAGCAGAGCATCCTGAAGGTCAGCAGTCCCACTACAAACGAGTGTTCACCCAAGAGCCTGAGTTTCAACCTTCTCCATTCTATTAATCTGCTCCACCAACTTCATCACAGCTCGCGTGTGCCTTTGTTTCTATGATATATCCTTGTACTGCTACTGCAGCTCATTCAAGTGTCCTGCAAATGTTATCTACCTTGTTAGGCAATAGAGATACATAGAATAAAAGACAAGGCTTCTATCCTAAAGGAGACAGACCACAGAAGCAGGTAAGCAGGAATTAAGAGCAATGCAGAGGAGCATATGCAAACTTTTAAGCATCAGTTAAAGTGTCCTTTGTTTGATAACCATTGCTGCCACTCCCAGACTCATTGGCTATTACAAAGTCATATCCAAAAGTCTAGTCCTGTCCAGCTCCTTTTAGGTTCTGGTTTTGGCCAAGAGCAGTATTCTGGGCTCTGCTGAAAGCTTTTCTAGGCTTGCCACAGGCTCAGTGTTGAAATGAGTTATTTTCCACAGTTGTGTTTGAACTATGGACCACTCAGAACCCCATGGTATCCCAACTCCCTAGTTTCCAAGGGTTCCTACGTCATGTTCTAGTGTAATACTTTTCAGAATGGAGAGTTGAGGTGGTGGCAGTTAACGCTGTGAACAAAATGATTTTAGTTTGTTTGAAGTTAGCGGATCAAAATAAGTTATCTTCTTTCATCCATCAATACTTTTGATCACTCAAGAAAAAGAGTCTCTGCTCAGTGCCTATATGTACTTGATACCATTCTAGATGACATCAGGAAATTACAGGGGTTTCAGAACATTTGACAAACAAGTACAACTTACTAGTATTAAATTGTATTTTATGGAATTTTTTGCATGCTTATCTTCTACATACAACAATAATTCTAGTGTTGGAATAAAGTTATCTCTTCAGTAAATTTATCTTAATTTTCATTATGGATATATTTCTACAGTGAACTACCACGCAGTAAGAAAAAAGAATAAATTACTGATACATGCAGCAACACTGACGAACACATGATGTGGTGTGAAAGAAGCAAGATCCACAAGAAAAATACTGCATGCTTCCATTTCAGAGAACTCTAAGACGGCGAGGAATCTGCAGGGCAAGAGACCCGGGTTTGACCCTTGGATTGGGAAGATCCCCTGGAGAAGGGAATGGCAAACCACTCCAGTGTTATTGCCTGGAGAATTCCAAGGACAGAAGAGCCTGGTGTGCTACAGTCCATGGGCTTACAAAGAGTTGGATGTGCTTGAGCGACTAACACTTTGAATGCATGGCAAAACCATGATTAAAAAAATAAACCAATAGTGTTTACCTATTGGAGAGAGAGGACTGACTGAACAGGGGCTAGAAAACTTTCCAGGGAGACAGAAATGTTCTGGATCTTGATTTTGTATTGCTTAAATAGGTGTATACATTTGTCAAAACTCATATAACTGTTATGTTTATTATCCATGCGTTTCTATATATATTTTAGCTCAGCAAGGGGAAAGAAGGAGAGAGAGTGTGAATTTAGGGCCAAAAGGATAGATATGTTACACTGAGTTACACTGATTTGACTATAACCAGAAACTGCCTTTCCCAGAACCTCCTTCTGTGTGGTCAAGAGAGGTCTCTGTGCAGTTTAGAAGACAGATGCAAAGTCATCATTATGGGCACAGAGGTGCCCATAATGGGTGCCCATTATGTGCCCATTATATGCCCATTATGGGCACAGAGGTGCCCAGAGCAAAAGGTTTTTCTTGCTCTCTCTTGCTCCAGATCTAGGTCCTCTTCCCGACCAGTGACTCTGTTTACGAACAACAGCCCCTGGTTCACTGCCACGTACTTAGTTGTGTAGCCACAGAGGTGGGGCTTCTTTCCATTGACTCTCCACATACTACCCCTCCACAGTACTGTGGAGGCGAACATACACGGCTTCTTGAATGTTCCTACTATAAAGTTGACAGATAAAACACAGGACACCCAGTTAAACTTATGCTTAAGATAAATAATGAAAAAAAAACTAGCTTAAGTCCAATCTCATATGGGATCCCCTGGTGGTTCAGTCTGCAATGCAGGAGATCTGGGTTCCAAGGTTGGGAACAACTCCTGGAGAAGGGAGTGGCTACCCACACCACTGTTCTTGCCCAGGAGACCCCATGGACAGAGGCGCCTGGGGGCTACAGTCCACGGGGTCACAAAGAGTCATGTATTACATGGGACATCTTACAATAAAAATATTATTCATCTGAAATTAAAATTTAACTGGGTGTTAAGTATTATTTTTTCAGTTACTACATCCAACAACCCTATCCTATAGTTCTAACATGATACTCATACCTGTGTGTCCAATGGAATGTTGTCGTTGTTTAGTAGCTAAGTCATATCCCATTCTTTTGCAACCCCATGGACTGTAGCCCACCAGGCTCCTCTGCCCAGGGTCTTCCCAGGCAAGAATACTGGAGTGGGCAGTCACTCCTTTCTCCAGGGGATCTTCCTGACCCAAGGATGAAACCCACACCCCCTCACTGTAGGCAGAAACTTTACCACTGAGCCACCAGGGAAACCCGTCCAATGGAATGATTGGTGCCTATCACTCCCCTTTTTTGATCTTCACTTCTTCAGGTTACTGCACATTAGTGTAAGGTCTAATCAATATAAGTAGTAATTCTAAATTAAATATCATAATTCTAAATTATGTAATTCTAAATTATTTTCTAAAATAAATATCCTAAATCCTTTGTTCACGTAATTTTTATTGCAGCTGTTTTCCTGACTGAACTCTGATTGACACAGAGGGTCAGTTAAAGACAAAATGTTAATCACATGCACATACACAAGAACGTTAGCTATGACTAAATTCAAGCAAGTGGAATTTACAATTTTGGGGCTGCTCTGAGATTGCATGCTTCACCTCAATTGCCATTGGGGTGCAACAGGGCAGATTTTCTCCATGGAGGACAGCTCAGCATCATGTTTACGTATGTATATCTTAAATTTGGTTTTCCTCATTCTTAAACTGGTGATGCTATACCTTGATGAAGCCCAGAGAAGGCAGCCTGTTATAGTCATGGTAAGACCAGGCATTTTAAAGTCTAGCAAGTCTGGGAACAAATCCATTTACTAGTTCCATAATCTTGGGCACATCAGACAACCTTGCTTTACAAATCTGTAGTGTGGTCTTGATTATCTCTACTTCATGCAGTAACTGTAAAGATTGTTTCACATATGAAAATTCCTAACAGAGCAACTGCTACAAAATAGATATTTTTCATAGGATGTTTTATCTTATGGAAGAACAACCACTTCTATCTATTATAATATATACTTTTCATAATCTGAAGTCTTGCACAAGTCTTGCATAGTCACCTTTTTAGCCCTCTGGCTCCTGGGAAATATATTCAAATTACTGAAGGTTTTCATTTAATCATGAACTTGCAACGCCCTTTATTCTCTTAGAAGGCAGGCACACTCTAGCATTTACTTTAGGCCTTAATATCTTTGAGCTACATCTATATGAGCCATAGCTGATTTTGCTGACATGTTTACATTTTCAGGATCATAGAAACTAGTCATTTCAGATGATTTTAGTTAGTGGTATTTTGTATAAATCCCCAAAGGAGTGGGAGAACCTTTATGAGAATCCAATTTTTTATTTGTTTTTTAACTTTGGCAGGAGGAAGAAAACCAAGTCTGGAAATAATAAAAATTTAGGGCTGATATATTGCCAAAATAAAGAATAGATGAGTCACGAAATTGCACACACACAATGTTGAACTGACTACACATGATAACATTAAAATATATAATTTTTAAGTGTGATGATGGTGTTATGTTCACGTTAAAGGCAAGAATCTTTATCTTTTAGTGATTAAAAAAGAAAACAGAAAGGTTGGAAAACATGCTTTGATTTGAGGTCATAAGAATATCTCATCCAGAGTAAGGTGATGTTTGTATAACTAGAGACACTAGGATTCCCGGTTCTCCTTTGGGAGCTGGAGAGAAGCATTCTGGGTTGAATCAGAAACTGAGTCACTCTGAACACAGAAGTGATGACAGAGGCAACTTTGCAATAAGGAGAAACACCACCTCGGGAAAATACTTAGAAAACGCTGGTGTTCTTCTCTTTCACATGTGCTCTGAGCAATCTCCCACTCCCAGCAACATCATGAGTTCTCATCTTCCTCCCACCCTCATCCCCAGCTTCTCTATTTTCCCAGCTCACCATTCCAGATAACAGGACAGATCTTATGCTTCTACCACTTTCTGCAAAGCTTTAAGAGCCAGTTCATCTCCCTCAAGTCCTGTTTGGTCCCAATTCTTTTGTAATGCTTTTCTTCAATAGGTTTTAGGGAACACACAGTTATCTTAAATCTCTTTCTTTACCTGCTATTTTTTGTATTCCCCTGTCAGTTAACTGAGAGACCATCAACCAGTTTTCTCTTGTTTTCATCCAGAAAAGTCTCTCAGAGGCACTCTCAGAGGACTGAACCCAGGTCCCCTGCATTATAGGCAGACGCTTTTACCGTGTGAGCCACAAGGGAAGTCCATTATCTTTTGCTTGAAATACTGAAGTAGTTTCTTAAGAATTCATATCTTTAATATTTTCTCCAACAAATCTACCTCTGCAATGGCTGAATGGCATCACTGATGCAATGAACACGAACTTGGGCAAACTTCAGGAGATGGTGAAGGACAGGGAGGCCTGGCATGCTGCAGTCCGTGGGGTCACAAAGAGTTGGACACAGCTGGGTGACTGAACGACAACAATCTACCTCTATATTTTAAGATATGCTTTGAAAATGTTATCCCCCTGATTTATAATATGTAGTTCTTCAATATCTATAGAAAAATGGAATTTCCTTAAGCTAAAATATTTATATAGGGATTGTCTCTTACATCACACTCATTATACAATAGTACAATTACATGAGCGTGTGCTATGCTTAGTCATTCAGTTGTGGCCGACTCTTTGCAACCCCATGGACTGCAGCCCGCCAGGCTCCTCTGTCCACGGGAATTCTTCAGGCAAGAATACTGGAGTGGGTTGCCATGCCCTTCTCCAGGGGATCTCCCCAACCCAAGGATCAAACCCAGTCTCCCACACTGCAGGCGAACTCTCTACTGTCTGAGCCACGAGAGGAGCGTAGTGACCCTGCATGTAAGTTCCGTTGCTGTAATCCCAACATCTAATTATACCTGTCACATAGTCATCTCTCAATAGACATATATTAAATTTACAGGACTATGCTTTTTAGCATGTATTATGTGTCAGTCATTACATTGAGTGTATTTACATACAAAATCTCATTCAAACCTCACAATAATCATTTAAGGGAGGGATTGTCATCATCCACTCCATTTTATATATGAGAAAGAGAGGCCCAGAGAGGTTAATCAATTTGCCCAAGTTTGTAAGGCTATAAAGTAATTGAATTGATTAAACTGATTCATTCAGCAAACATTTATGAAGAATTTACTATTTTCCAGGCACTTTTGTTGTTATATTAGTAACAGAGCAATAAGCAAAGTAAACGAAGCCCTGCTTTCATGGAAGCTGAATTGTTGGGGTGGATTGGACAGAGGAAAAATAAGGACAAGAGAGAATGGGCTCTGCGGACACAGAATGTCAATATTTTAAGTCCCATTTCTTCAGGCAATTATTTTAAATAGTCATAAAGAAAATACCTAAGCAGTGTACAGTGGCCAAAAAGCAAGGATTGCAATCCATCAGAATAAATATCTCAACAAAGCCATGTCTTCTTGTGAATGATGATTTTCACTCATATATTCTTTTGTGTCTAGGCTGGGAGTGAGAATCTCCAATCATGGCAGACATAAAAGAAATAAATAGTCACCAAATCAGACCATGGCCTCCGTGGTAAAAGTTCAGAGACAAATAGATGGTTTTTGTGCTTCACAAATGCTGTCAGGTAGCAGAGACTCTTTTCTCTTTCCCCAATTTTGTGTCTCCAGAATAGTGACGTCATTGGCCTTTAAGAAAACAAGATAAGATGAACATTGGCATGAGGCAGACAAAAAAGCAGACCCTGAGACACGTGCTGGGAGTTTATGTGGGAAATGATCCCAGAAAACACAACGAGGGAGTGAGGAAGTAAGTCAGAGAAGAGAGGGAGAGAGCCAGGAAGTGTGTTAACGGCAGGGTCACTTCTATGAGGAACTGAGGCTGGGTCTCAACAGCGCCTCTGAGGAACCAAACTGAGCACACCTCAGAACCCCAGGGCCCAAAGGGCCTGAAGCTGGGTGTTCTATTCCCAGATCTCAAACCCTCCTTGGTTAAGAGTCGCTCCTGGGGCACTCATTACTTTCCCAGCACTTTTGTCCTGCTCCACTAATGGGGTCAGATTAATCTCTCAAAAGTAGAGTCACAAGATCAGATTATCCTGGTGGCTCAGTGGTAAAGAATTCATCTGCAGTGCAGGAGATGCAAGAGATACGGGTTCAATCCCTGGGTTGGGAAGCTCCCCTAGAGAAAGAAATGGCAACCCACTCCAGTATTCCTGCCTGGAGAATCCCATGGACAGAGCAGCCTGGCGGGCTAGTCAATGGGGACGCAAGAGTCGGACACGCCTGAGTGACTAAACCACCACCAGAGTCACAAGTGCTCAAGGGGAAGCCATAGGTCTATATGCAGACCTTCCAGAGAGTTCGAAAGTGAGCTCCGGGAGAGCCAAAGGGGTGTGGCAGGTCCCAGCCTCAACCATCACGGACCAGGAAAAGGCTCAGTGACCCATGCTTCTGAGATAATTTACTTATAGATCTGTAAACTGACTCTAGAGCCACTTCTATACTTACTCAAGCTTATAGAGTCTCTAAGGGATTCACAATGCGATTAAACCATATTCTCATCACAAATAAAGACATTCAACAGGGAATTATTCTTAGCACTTCATGTGTTTACTCATGATGAGTAAACTTAGATATGCTGTGCCAAAGATAAACCTCAGAAATGTGGATTGAGCTCTCTCAAAAGAAAACAAAATAATCTCCTCTGCCTTTTCTCTCAGCATAAACTCAATCTAATACCTCTTAATGCACTCCCTTTAATCCCTTACCTGGTACCCGTTGTTCAGGAAGAGAAAATTCTGATACTTGGAAATTTGTCATGAAGTAAAATATATACATTTCCATATATAGAAATGAAGCTTTTATATATGAATATATAAATATTTATATTACAAATTTATTTCCAAAAATAATGTTTATCATCTTGTAAGACTGAAATATTGTTTTAATTTTACTCCATTAATGTCATAGGACAGATTCCAATGAGCATCATTGAATCAATGTGATTGGTCAACAAAATTGAAATTTTGAATGAAAAGCTATAAAAGTAAGATTCACTTTCAATTAATCTTTTGGAGAAGGAAATGGCAACCCATTCCAGTACTCTTGCTTGGAAAATCCCATGGACGGAGAAGCCTGGTAGGTTACAGTCCATGGGGTCGCAAAGAGTTGGACACGACTGAGCGACTAATTTTTAGCAACAATTAATTATTAATCTTTAGTAATGTTTATTACTAAAGGCTATAAATAATTTTTAGGGTTTCATGAAGACAAAATATATGCGTTCTTCTTAAAATTAGAAAATTAACCCAATGAACATATAATTAAGAAATGATTTGTCTTCTTTTCACAAATAGCCTATATAACGTGCATTTGAATAATTACCATTGTCTGACTAGAACTGTGCCCTTTCCTTCCTGTTCACTAGTAATCTGGCTCTCTGTACAATTATAAGGGCATTTTCCTCTCCTTTTGTATTCTTACCTTATCTTTGTTAGCTCCATTATTTGGCTTCCTTTTCTGTGAAAGCAGTTATTAACAGATGCAGACCAACAGTCACAGCACGGTTCCTACTATGACGTGTTAGTCAGCGTTGTTCTCTACAGAGGTAATTAACGTACGGTGACGGCTACTGGAAACTTGACGGCAAGTTTTCTTAACCTCTGGCTGACCCTTCACCCTAAGTCTTATTAAGAAAATGCTATCAGTGTAACTTATTCCTATACGGGAAATGTTGGCGGGCTCTGATTTCTTTTCTTTTTAATTATTTTTAATTGGAGGATAATTGCTTTACACCGTTGTATTGATTTCCGCTGTACAACAAAGCAAACCAGCTACAAGTATACCTGTATCCCCTCCCTTGACTCCATCTCCACTCCCTCCCATCTCACCCTCCTAGGTCATCACAGAGCATCAAGATGAGCCCCTGTGCTACACACCAGCTGCCCACTGGCTGTCTGTTTTACACAAGATGGTGCATATATGTCAACGTCATATCTCAATTTGCTCACCTTCTCCTTCTCCTGCTGCGTCCGCAAGTCCTCTACTGCAAAATCTGAAACAGGCTAAGAGACCCCTTTTCTGACTCCAGAAGACAGGATACAGACCTAATCCTAAAGCTCAAGTAGTCAGATATTTAAAATTTGAATTAGTCATCCAGAGATGAAGTTTCAAATTCATTTCCTGTGACAATGACCAGGGGCAACAGTGGTATCCTATAGCAGGGATGGGCTCCTGACACAGACGAAGTAAGAATGCTGGCGGTGCCAGGAGTAGATGTTCACCAGGCTATTCCCAGAATGTGGTCCCGGCTGGGTTTTCTACTTGATAAACTCCTACAATTCCTGATCTCAATTCTCAAGCCTTCCCATTGCTTCTGTGACATAGCCAACGTCCTTCCTTGTGCGTAAATCTGTCATAATCCTTTCTTTGTGGGGTTTTTTTTGGTGGGGGGGTTGCTTATAAACTGTGTCCTGCCTGACATATATATTTTAATATTAATAATAGTGGTGACTTCTTAAATGTGTAACATTTGCCTTAGTGTCTACAGTACTTTTACATGCATTATCATATTTTTCAGCTTCATTGAGGTATATGTGATATATAAAAATTGCAGATATTTAATATATACAATTTGATGAGTTTCCATTTCCCTGATGATTAGTGATGCTGAGCAACTTATCATATACATGCTCCCAATTTGCAAATACTCATGATATTATGAACCAAGAACTTCCAGATGTTCAAGCTGGGTTTAGAAAAGGCAGAAGAACCAGAGATCAAATTGCCAACATCCATTGGATCATACAAAAAGCAAGAGAATTCCAGAAAAACATCTATCACTGCTTCATTCACTATGCTAAAGTCTTTGACCCTGTGGATCACAATAAACTGTGGAAAACTCTTCAAGAGATGGGAAGACCAGACCACTTACCTGCCTCTTGAGAAATCTATATGCAGGTCAAGAAGCAACAATTAGAACCAAACATGGAACAATGGACTGTTGTCAGCCTGCTTATCTAACTTCTATGCATAGTATGTCATAAGAAATGCTGGCTGAATGAAGCACAAGCTGGAATCAAAATTTCTGGGAGAAATATCAGTAACCTCAGATATGCAGATGACACCACCCTTATGGCAGAAAGTGAAGAAGAACTAAAGAGCCTCTTGATGAAAGTGAAAGAGGAGAGTGAAAAAGTTGGCTTAAAGCTCAACATTCAGAAAACTAAGATCATGGCATCTGGTCCCATCACTTCACGGCAAATAGATGGGGAACCAGTGGAAACAGTAGCTGACTTTATTTTTCTGGGCTCCAAAATCACTGCAGATGGTGACTGCAGCCATGAAATTAAAAGACGCTTGCTCCTTGGGAGAAAAGCTATGACAAACCTAGACAGTGTATTAAGAAGCAGAGACATTACTGACAAAGGTCCTTATAGTCAAAGCTATGATTTTTCCAGTAGTCATGTATGGATGTGAGAGTTGGACCATAAAGAAGGCTGAATGCTGAAGAACTGATGGTTTTGAACTGTGGTGTTGGAGAAAACTCTTGAGAGTGACTTGTATACAAAGAGATGTAACTGCTCAATCCTAAAGGAAATCAATCCTGAATATTCATTAGAAGGACTGATGCTGAACCTGAAACTCCAATACTTTGGCCACCTGATGCAAAAAACCTGACTCATAGAAAAGACCTGGATGATGGGAAAGACTGAAGGCAGGAGGAGAAGGGGATGACAGAGGACGAGATGGTTGGATGGCGTCACTGACTCGATGGACGTGAGTTTAGGCAAGCTCCAGGAGATGGTGAAGAACAGGGAAGCCTGGCGTGCTGCAGTCCATGGGGTCACAAAGTGTTGGACACAACCGGGCGATTAACCAACTACAACAACATGATATCATCATCACAATAAAGGTAACAAACATATCCATCACTACCAAAAGATTTCTTATGTCTTTTTGCTTGTGTGTGGTAAAAATACTTAATATAATATTACCCTCTAAATTTTTTAAGTGTACAATGCCATATTGTTGCATATAGGCATTATGTTACACAGCAGATCTCTAGAACTTATTTGACTTGTAAAACTATAACTTTGTACTCACTGAACAGTAACTTTCATTTTCCTCTCTCCCCATCCCCTGGAAACTATCAATCTTCTTTCTGTTTCTAGAACTTTAACAGTTTTAGATAACTCATATAAGTGGAATAATGTAAGATTTGCCCTCTGTGACTGATTTATTTCACTTAGCATAATATTGTTCAGGTCCATTCATGTTGTGGTAAATGGTAAGATTTCCTCCATTTTCTATGGCTGTGTAATATTCCATTGTGCATACCACATATTCTTTATCTATTTGTCTGTCAAAGAACTTCTAGGTTATGTCCATATATTGTCTATTGTAAATTATGCTGCAAAAATCTTCTGCACAACAAAGGAAATAAAAAAAAAAATAGGGTGAAAATGCCACCCATGAAATAGAGTAATTTTTGTCAACCATATAATTTGATAAGGAATAAACTTCCAAAATACATAAAGAATTCTTAAAACTCCATAGAAAAACAATAATTAAAAATGGGCAAAGGACTTGAATAGATATTTCTCCAAAGAAGACATACATTGGGCAATAGGTATATAAAAAGTGCTCAACGTTACTGATTATCAGGAAGACACAAATCAAAAACACAGGAAACAAAAGATATAAGTTTCAGTGAGGCTATGAAGAAATTTGAACTTGTACACTGTTGGTTGACATGCAAAATGGTGCAGTTACAATGTAAACCAGTACAAAAGTTCCTCCAAAAACTAAAATAGAACTACCATATGATCCAATAGCATCACTTCTGAACATATATATATGTATATATATATACATGTATATATTCAAAAGCATTACTGTATTTGCTCCATAATATCACTTGAAAATAATGAACCTCAAAGAGGTTAAGCTATTTAGCCAGGTCATGTTGCTAGAAAGTGATAGCCCTGGATCTGGCCTCTTGGCACACAGCCCAGGATTTTGTTAAATGGTGCTTATTTTATTTTATTTTTTAGAAACACAAAGCCTGAAGTTGGTTTCATTAAAAATATACCCTTTAATACCAAATCTTGCCAAATCAAACCAATACTAATGGGAATCAATCAATCAAAGTGTTAGTCGCTCAGTCATGTCGGACTTTTTGTGACCCCATGGACTGTAGCCCTCCAGGATCCTCTATCCATGGAATTCTCCAGGCAAGAATACTGAAGTGGGTTACCATTCCCTTCTCCAAGGCATCTTCCTGACCCAGGGATCAAACCCAGGTCTCCTGCATTGCAGGCAGATTCTTTACTGTCTGAGCCCTCAGGGAATAATTAAAAAATGTTTTACAGAGTGTGTTAACTATTGCTGAGTGGTGGAGAAAATCAAGGTCTGAGAACTGATGGTTGGATTAAGCCTGCTCTAAGTTGATTGATGCATTCTTTTCTTAATAAGGATGCTCAGTAATACTCTATAAGTTTCAGATACACAGACTATATATTTCTACTTACATAACAACAAGATAAGAAACTGCTTCCTAGATTCCCACACTGGCTCAACTGAATAAAAACCTATTCTCTCACACAGCTTGGCAAATGTCACTCACTAATTTCTTTTGTCTGACTCAAGCACCACATTCCAGAATTAAAAGTAGAGCTAGCTTCCCCCCAAAATACTTGGATTACGTAGGGAAAACACAGAAACCTAAATGAAAACAGGAGCAGTTGTCAAGAGGAAGAAGAGCGTGTACGGGGCAGACATCCACAATGCTCCACAATGAACCCTGCATTGCTTGGTTTCTGTGGTCATTTGAAATAACTCATTCCACTAATCGATGCCACCAGTCTTTATTTATTGCTTACTTTAAACCAGGTACCAAGGATTCAGTGGTATACTAGACACAAAATGTGTCTTTTCTCTTTGATCTTCTACTTTCAAGAGAGAAGAGGAAATAATCAAACAAATGAACATGCTTATAGATTGCGGTGAGTATGATGACAGAAACAAAGAAGGCAATCTGACTGACATTAAGGGAAGATCCCGCTTCAGAAACGATGATCAGAGAGGCTCTCACTAGAACGTGACATCCTTGGCAATCCTGTATCACAAAGTAAGGGAGGAAGGGAAGAACACAAAAGAATGAAGGAAGAAAGAGTTACTATTCACATACTGTGAATATTATATGCTGCTGTTGTTATTTTGAAGGCTATCAGACTGTATTTTATTCTACTGCTTTGAAAATGTTAAAATCTTATACCTATCTCAGGGACAGGTAGAAGAGAAATTGTTAGATTTTAAATTACTATATTTAAATGACTACAGCGCTCTTGAAACTTTAATTAGCCTGTGAGGTACTCAAAACCAGGCAACCAAGAAGGAAGATGGTGGGGAGGGGAGGGTAGTGGGTTATGTATATATTTCAAGGCTGTACACTTCTATAAGAATAGCCAATGTCCAGCTGGAAACAGGTGGTTCAGTTCAGTTCAGTTCAGTTGCTCAGTCCTGTCCGACTCTTTGTGACCCCATGAATCGCAGCACGCCAGGCCTCCCTGTCCATCACCAACTGCCTGAGTTTACTCAAACTCATGTCCATTGAGTCGGTGATGCCATCCAGCCATCTCATCCTCTGTCGTCCTCCTCTCCTCCTGCCCCCAATCCCTCCCAACATCAGGGTCTTTTCCAGTAAGTCAACTCTTTGCATGAGGTGGCCAAAGTATTGGAGTTTCAGCTTCACCATCAGTCCTTACAATGAACACCCAGGTGGTTAGTACATGCTTATTGAATAAAAGTGTGCATATTAATACATATTTTTATATAGAAAGTAGCACCAACAAGCATATTGACTTGATTACTCAGTGCAATATTTTCCCCTACATTTTTCTGATTGAAGGGAAATTGTATGATTAAAAGTGATAACCAATTCTTAGAGAATAAATACATAAACACTGGAAACACAGAAGAATGCACAAGCAGCGGTATATAAAACTGCCAAATGCATAAGCAGTGCCTGTACAGTTATTCCTTGGGTGTTAAAAAAAATTCCAACTTATTGGTTATGAGAAATGAAGACGATATTATCTAGTTTCTTTGGCATCAATATGCCTTATGAAACTCATTCCAATTTAGTTACATCTGCAAAACCATTGCAATAAATTGTATTTACCCCCACTGAAACAGATGAAATTGTGTTTCAGGAAGTACATTTTTGGTAAAGAATAAAAGTGTATTCTACAAGTCAGTGAGCACATATATAACTAACTGGGGACTGTGTTACAAATCTGGTCCCCAAATGAGTTTGGGTTTTTGGTCTTTGCACCTTTGTGGTCCCTTTCCATAGTGATTGTAGGTTGGCCTGTATAATCAAGAAAATGCAGAAGGGATGCTGTGTGGCTTTTGAGATTAGATCTATCAGGCCCTTCAACTTCTACCTGAATCTAAGATATTCTCTCTGAAAGAAGTCAATGTCATGAAAAAATTCCAGCCACCAGGAGACTCCCAAGCTCTGTAGAGAGGTCACTTAGAGAGAGGAAAAAAGAATTTGGAATTAGACCCAGTTCTAGCTTTCTAATCCAGGCCCCAGACATGAGGAAATAACCTATCTTGTTTTTTCTACTCCGGTAGACCCCGTGGAGGAGAACAGAAAACACAGATGTAAAGTCCAAGCTGAGGGCCCTAGACAAGCCACAATCAAGCCATACCAGCCATCTTCAGCCATGTGAACCATTTCAGATGAGCTCACACTTCATGGAACAGAGAGGAGCCATCCCAATATGCCTTGACAAAACACCTGACCCATAGGATAACCACATATAATAAATGGTTGCTGTTTTAACCCATTGATGGTTTGGGAGGGTTTGTTGATTAAAAATACATTAAAGAACCAAAATTTGGCACTGGAAATAGGTTTCTTGCTATAACAGATACATGTAAATCACATGGCTTTGGATGTCCATGTTGCATGGAAGCATGAAGGACCTCAAGTAGACTAATTGTGGCAGTGGGAGGAAAATAATAAAATTGTTACTGAAGGCTGGAGGACAGATATTTTGTGCTCAGTTCAGTTTAGTTCAGTCGCTCAGTTGTGTCCAACTCTTCGCAACCCCATGAACTGCAGCATGCCAGGCCTCCCTGTCCATCACCAACTCCTGGAGTTTACCCAAACTTGTGTCCGTTCAGTCAGTGATGCCATCTAACCATCTTATGCTTGTCCCCTTCTCTGCCTGCCTTCAATCTTTCCCAACATCAGGGTCTTTTCAAATGAATCAGCACTTCACATCAGGTGACCAAAGTACTGGAGTTTCAGCTTCAACATCAGTCATTTCAATGAACACCCAGGACTGATTTCCTTTAGGATGGACTGGTTGGATCTCCTTGCAGTCCAAGAGACTCTCAAGAGTCTTCTCCAACACCACACTTCAAAAGCATCAATCCTTCGGCACTCAGCTTTCTTTAGAGTCCAACTCTTACATCCATACATGACTACTGGAAAAACCAAAGCTTTGCAAATGGACCTTTGTTGGCAAAGTAATGTCTCTGCTTTTTAATATGCTGTCTAGGTTGGTCATAACTTTTCTCCCAAAGAGTAAACATCTTTTAATTTCAGGGCTGCAGTCACCATCTGTGATTTTGGAGTGATTCTGGAGCCCAGAAAATAGAGACAAAAAGGGAATTGGCCACTTTTTGATATGGATCTTGAGGATATACAAAGAAGCTAAGGCTAGTTTCAGAGAGGAAAAGATTCTCAATTTAAGAATCAGTCTCAAAACAAGGATCAAATTCAGAGTCCTACCAGTAAAATGTGACCTTGGTGCCATAATGGGATGAAATCTTCACAGAGAGGGTAAATGTATTTTGCATGTAGATGGGATGTGGGTTGTTATGGCCAGACAACAGAATGTGAAAGATTATGGTGTCCCAAAGATGAAAACATTCTATCTAAAACAATTTTCTTCTGTAATGTGACCTTCCTAATTCCTAAGTAAGAAGCGACATTCAATGATCCCACCTGCTGCCGAAATGACTCTGTGGTTACCATGAAGATACAAACACAGTAGAAGTGATTCTGCACTGGTTCTGGGTGTAGCCCTTGACTGGCTTTCTTTTCCTGACTTTTGGAAGCCACATGCAATGTCAGAAAGGTAATTGTCCAGGGATCACCATGCCATGAAAAATACAAACTATATGGAGAGGTCCTATAGATGGGACATTGTGTGAAGAGAGACAGTCAGAGCAGGAACCGCTGAGGCACCCATCGTGTGAATGAAGAACCTTCATTAGACACCCCAGCTGAGATGCACCATCCACCTCAGCCCATTGCTATTTCCCAGTCCAAAAATGAATTTAAAAAATGGTTGTTTTATTACATTAAACTTGTAGTAACTTGTTAACAGCGATTCCACATGACACTTGAATGCTGCTCCATGAAGAAAGCGGGCTTCCCACGTGGCACAGTGGTAGAGAATCCACTTGCCAAGGTAGGAGATGCAACAGACGTGGGCTCAAACTCCGGGTCAGGAAGACCCCATGGAGTAGGAAACGACAACCCACTCCAGCATAGAGCTGACTGGGGCTCAGACCTTGAACGTCTTATGGCCAAATTCAGACTTAAACCAAAGAAAGTAGGGAAAACCCCTAGGCCTTTCAGGTATGATGTAAATCAAATCCCTTATGATTATACAGTGGGAGTGACAAATAGATTCAAGGGAATAGATCTGATAGACAGAGTGCCTGAAGAACTATGGACAGAGGTTTGTGACAGTGTACAGGAGGCAGTGATTAAGACCATCCCCAAGAAAAAGAAATGCAAAAAGGCAAAATGGTTATGTGAGGAGGGCTTACAAATAGCTGTGAATAGAAGAGAAGCAAAAGGCAAAGAGAAAAAGAATGATATGCCCATTTGAATATAGAGTTCCAAAGAATAGCAAGGAGAGATAAGAAAGCCTTCCTCAGAGATCAGTGCAAAGAAATAGAGGGTAACAAGAGAATGAGAAAGTCAAGAGATCTCTTCAAGAAAATTAGAGATACAAAGGGGACATTTCATGAAAAGATGGACACAATAAAGGACAGAAATGGTATGGACCTAACAGAAGCAGAAGATATTAAGAAGAGGTGGCAAGAACACACAGAAGAACTGTACAAAAAAGATCTTCATGACCCAGAAAATCACGATGGTGTGATCATCAACCTAGAGCCAGACATCCTGGAATGTGAAATCAAGTGGGCCTTAGGAAGCATCACTATGAACAAAGCTTGTGGAGGTGATGGAATTCCAGTTGAACTATTTTAAATCCTAAAATATGATGCTGTGGAAGTGCTGCACTCAATCTCCCAGAAACTTGGAAAACTCAGCACTGGCTACAGGACTGGAATAGGTCAGTTTTCATTCCAACTCAAAGAAAGGCAATGACAAAGAATGCTCAAACTACCACACAATTTCACTCATTTCACATGCTAGCAAAGTAATGCTCAAAATTCTCCAAGCCAGGCTTCAACAGTATGTGAACCATGACCTTCCAGATGTTCAAGTTGATTTTAGAAAAGGTAGAGGAACCAGAGATCAAATTGCAACATCTGCTGAATCATCAAAAAAGCAAGAGAGTTCCAGAAAAACATCTACTTCTGCTTTATTGACTATGCCAAAGCCTTTGACTGTGTGGAGAACAACAAACTCTGGAAAAGTCTGAAAGAGATGGGAATACCAGACTACCTGACCTGCCTCCTGAGAAATCTGTATGCAGGTCAAGAAGCAACAGTTAGAACTGGACATGGAACAACAGACTGGTTCCAAATAGGGAAAGGAATACATCAAGGGTGTATATTGTCACCTTGCTTACTTAACTTGTATGCAGTGTACATCATGAGAAATGTTGGGCTAGAAGAAGCACAAGCTGGAATCAAGATTGCCAGGAGAAATATCAATAACCTCAGATATGCAGATGACACCACCCTTATGGCAGAAAGCAAAGAGGAACTCTTTTTTGCAGAAAGCAAAGAGCCTCTTTTGAGGCTCTTCATGAAAGTGAAAGAGGAGAGTGAAAAAGTTGGCTTAAAGCTCAACATTCAGAAAACTAAGATCATGGCATCTGGTCCCATCACTTCATGGGAAATAGATGGGGAAACAGTGGAAACAGAGACAGACTTAATTTTTCTGGACTCCAAAATAACTGGAGATGGTGATTGCAGCCCTGAAATTAAAATATCTTACTCCTTAGAAGAAGTTTTGACCAACCTAGACAGCACATTAAAAAGCAGAGACATTACTTTGCCAACAAGGTCTGTCTAGTTAAAGCTATGGTTTTTCCAGTAGTCATGTGTGGATGTGAGAGTTGGACTGTGAAGAAAGCTGAGCACCCAAGAATTGATGCTTTTGAACTGTGATGTTGGAGAAGATTCTTGAGAGTCCCTTGGACTGCAACGAGATCCAACCAGTCCATCCTAAAGGAGATCAGTCCTGGGTGTTCATTGGAAGGACTGATGTTGAAGCTGAAACTCCAATACTTTGGCCACCTGATGGGAAGAACTGACTCCTTGGAAAAGACTCTGATGCTGGGAAAGATTGAGGGCAGGAGAAGGGGACGATACAGGATGAGATGGCTGGATGACATCATTGATTCAATCATGTGAGTTTGAGTAAACTCCAGGAGTTGGTGATGGACAGGGAGGCCTGGCGTGCTGCTGTCCATGGGATTGCAAAGAGTCAGTCACACATGATTGAGTGCCTGAACTGGCTGAACTGATTCTTGCCTGGAAAATTCCGCAGACAGAGGAGCCTAGAGGGCTATGATCCATGGGGTCATAAGAGTCGGACATGACTGAGTGCGCATTTGCACAAACACACACACAGACGCGTACACACAGCCAAGAAAGAACAAAGCCACCAGGTGACTTTATTCTAGTAAATACAACACAGTGGCAGTGAGGGGGTGTCACTCTGGACACTAGGTTATAAAAAGACACTGACTTCCTTGTCCATGCTCTCTCTCTCATTCTCTCTCGGAGGGAAGCCCGCTGGCCTCCAGAAAGGCTGCCCAGGAAAGGGCACCGTGATGACACTCAGGCAGGCTATGAGGCAGCCCGTAGAGTAAGGAAATGAGGCAAGCCAGCAACTAGCTGAGAAAACCTGGAAGATCTCCTCAGCCTGCCGCTAGCCACCTGTGTGAGCTCAGACAAAGACCCGCTCCCATGTGAACCCAAGATAACCACACCGAAGTGGGCAGCTTGGATGCAGTCTCTTGAGAGACCTTGAGCCAGAACTATCCACCATTGCTGCTTCCTGATTACTACACAAAATCTATAAAACAATACATTTTCACTGTTTCAATCAACTAAGTTAGAGAGAATTTGTTATGCACAGATAGATGAATAACACAATCTTCTTTTCAGATTCTTTCTGAGGGATGGGGAGGCCTGTTTTTCTCTGATTGCTGCTCCTTTTATTATTATTTCCTATGTTTGCTTTCAAGATCTTTACTATTTTTCCTTATCCAAAGTTTCACTGGGCTATGTTAGGTATAATTTTCTTTGTAGTTTTCCTGCTTCAGGTTCATTGCTATTCTTGAGTTATCATTTTCAAAACTGTAATGAGTTAGAAAATTGTAGCCATGTCTTTCTGCAGATTGCTTCTATTCCATTCTTTCTTCTCTTTCTGGGACACCAATCACATATATGGTAGATTTCTACTCTATAACCCTTAAGTATATCATGTCGTTTTGTCCTTTTTCCATCATTTTTATTGACTGTACTTCTTTACATAGTGTTCTGATTTATCTTCCATTTTATTAATAATATCTTCAGGTGTTTGTAATCTGGTGTCAAACCTTTCCATCACATTCTTAATTTCAGTTACTGGTTTTTTGTTTTTTTTTCAGTACCCAGATTTATATTTTCTTAAATGCCATTTCTTTTCAGAATCTCTCAGTTATATCTATTTCTTTGAAAATATTCAGGATATTGACTGTAAAGTTATCATGTAATGCCATTAATTGAAACATATTCAGGATATTAAAGACTGTATAAATCCATTACATGAAATCTTTGAGTGTCTGACTCTATCATCCATACTTTTCTTTTAAAAAATGTTCTTTTTATTCTCATGTGTCTGATAATTTAAGTTTTGGTAACATAAATTGCATAAGTCATGTATAATTAAGCCTACTGTTAAGTCTTCTCTTTCTCCAAAGGGATGTATGTTTGGGGAACTAATATCCTTCTGTGAATTTAATCTAATTATAGGAAGCAAGGCGATATGAAGCTGGACTTCCTTATCCTGTGAGAACCAGACCAGTCTAGTTCACACTAACTCCTAGAGTGAAGCCCTCATCAAGTGTGCTTATAGGCATTTCTTCCTTGGCAGACTCTGGACTTCAACTGTGTCACTCCCAACCCCATAGCGGCTTCCTTCATAGCTCAGTCGGTAAGGAATCTGCTTGCAATGCAGGACACCCGAGTTTAACTGATTCCTGGGTTGGGAAGATCCCCTGGAGAAGGGAATGGTAACCCACTCCAGTATTCTTGCCTGGAGAATCCCATGAGCAGAGGAGACTGGCAGGCTACAGTCCATGGGGTCGCAAGAGCCCGACACGACTTAGCAACTAAACCACCACCACCAAGCCTGTAAGATTATCAAAAGCTGTGCGTGGCTTCTCACTTGTCTTTTGGCATTTTCCATATCCCAGGGTTCCCTAGCTGAGTTTGTTCTTCCTCAAGACTTGGATTCCTAATTTTTCAGTGCCTTGTTATCTTTGACAACTTCAAGCAGATTTTTTAAAAAAAAATAATACTGTGATTAGGTTTTCTATTTGTTCATGGTGGGAGGATTGGCCCACATTTTCTAATCACAATGCCAGAAGTGTATGTCCCCTCACAGAGTTTTTTTCCTCTCAAGTGAGAGAATTTATTTACTTTGGAGAGGAGCTGCTCTTTCATTTTAGGGGAAGGAGAAAAATGTGTGTGCATGTGTGTGTGTGTGTATCTGGTTTCAGTAAATACTCTCTTTTGAAAAGGAAAAATTCGGTACACAGTTTGTCCCTGCATTTATTTTTTTAATCTCAGGTTATATCACCATCTTTATTAGGATTTTGTTGAATATGGAGACGTTATGCAGGAGTCAGGGCAGAGGATATATGGGAAATCTCTGTTCCTTCCTCTCAATTTTGCTGTGAACCTTAAATCCTCTAAAAAATAATGTTCTAATTGCAAAATGTATTGAATTCTAAAACTATATCTTAACTACATTTGGTGAGAAGTAGAGGTAGACCCTGTTTCTGTTCAGTTCTAAAGACGGCAACAGCCAGCTGTGATCAGTGAGAGGTGAAGCTTCAGGTAAATAGATAAATGCTTATGTTTCTCTGTCTAAATTCAGAACCATATATATATAAAATCAGAAACACTAGTGGACTGAGAGTAATGGGATTTTTAAAATTCTGAATAGTTGAAAGCAGAAATATAGTATTCGAGGACATTTTAGCATTATTTTGTTGCTGTTTGTTTTTCTGAGTGAGAATGTGGCTTTGCTGACACTGAGTATGGTTGGAGCACCAAGAAAGCCCAAAGGTTGTAAACAAATTCCCTTAACAGAGACCAAGAAATATACATTTTATCATATGCAACAAGATGGATGAACTTGAAGGGTATTATGTTCAGTGAAATAAGTCAGAGAAAGACAAACACTGCATGATATCAGCTATTTGGGGGAATATAAAAAATTAAACTAATGAATATAATAAAAAAGAAACAGACTCACAGATATAGAGAACAAATTAGTTTTTATCAGTGGAGAGAGAGAAGGAGGCAGGGGTACCATAGGGACAAGGGATTAAGATGTACAAACTATTACGTATGAAATAAATAAGTGATAAGGATATATTGTACAGCACAGGCAATATAGCCAATATTTTATAATAACTATAAATGGAGTATAGTTTTTAAAAGTAGTAAACAACTATGCTGTACACCTAAAACATATAATATTATAAATCCACTATACATCAATAAACCTTTTAAAAAAAAACTATGATTTTTGTGAAGATTTTTTCTGAATAATGACTAAATCAAGAGAGAGAATAATGGATTAATAAGAAATAAAGCATTTTTGTTCCCCAAGTTCTCTAACTTGACAAATCATATGGCCATTCCTCAACGTTTTGTCTTATCACAGTCTCTGTGACATTGAGTCTGAAAGAGATTGTTTCATTTGGCCTTTATTGTGTCTCATTCTCTTATATTTCTCTTATCTTTCTGTCTACTTCTTCCAAGTTTCCCTTACTAGCTTGGACTTCTCTGCTGCGATGCCTCAGCTCTCTTTGTTTCTCTATCTGTACCCTCTCCTTGGGTAATTTCATTCTATCTCACGTTTTTAAATATCATATCTAACATAAAATTCCCAAATCTAATCCAAAATCAATCTAAATATCTCCCTTGAGCACCTCAAACATAAAAGGTCAAACTAGACTCATGTCTTTACACACGTCCCTAACTCCTGCCAAGTATTCTCCATCTTTATGAATATTTCCATTAGTCATTCAGTTGCTTAAGCCTAGAAACCATCCTCAATTTATTTCTGTTTTGAAGTGCCATATCCAGTTAATCTGTCCCATTACCTTGTTTTATTTCCTTACATTTTGATTTAATCTAGACAACCTTAACCATTTTCACTGTTACTACCAAAATTTTCTCAGTAGTACAAACCATCATCTATTTTCTTGACTATAAACTCATCATTGAGCTCCCAGCTTCCATGCTGTCTTGGTTCTGTCTCCACATACCTTCTGCATGAACATTTTTGGAATGAATGTTTACAACAATCAATGACGTCTGGCATTTTTTTGTATCCCTTCAACAGCTTCTATTGGAAGTAGAAAAACATAGATTCTTTAATGGAAACAAAAGCCTTATATAACTTGCCTGCTGCATACGTCTGATATGATCTTCTACCATTTTTCTATGTTGCACTGTGTCATAGCCACTTTGACATTAATTTTGCATCTTAAACAATCAAGTTTTGGGGGTTTTTTAATCTTTTTTGCCTCAGAGTCTTTGCATTTGCTGTTCAATTTATCCAGTATCCCTTGCTTGCAGATTTTCAGAGGGTTGATCTCTTCTCATTATTCAGGTCTTATTTCACATTCAAAATATTCAACAGGGCAATTGATAACAGGGTATTTTTAGGGAAGGAACCAAAGGAAGAATTATGTGTTGTTCACACATACATGGTCCATATCTTGCTCTACATGGTGACAATGTAAAAATATGCCCCACTCAAAATATGAAGCAATGCCTAAAAGTTAGTGATTTTATGTATTTTTTGTGTCTATTTATACATCATTGAAAAGTTTTTTAAAATTAAACTATATAGATGTTTTCCATGATCACCTATCCAGATAGCCTGGCCAAGCCTTGCCTACTTGAGTCTATCCCATTACTCAAATTTATTTCCTTTATAGAATTTAACATTTACAGAAAAAAAAAAAACCTAATCTATTTAAATGTTTACAGTTATTATATATATTCCCCAGATAGAATGTAAGATATTTAGTACATACATTTTACATGTATTTTTCACCATTATATTTTTAGGACCTGAAAGAGTACCTGGGACATAGAAGAAGAAAAATAAATATTTGTTTAAATAAATTAAACCAGGGGCTTAGTATATTTTGCTCATTTTTGTCACTATATAATATACAAACAACTTACAGAAGGACATACCCAACCAGATTCTCAAGAATTGGTCACAATCCATTAATTCCTTCTGTTTAAAGAAACAAGGAAAAATGCTACAGGATGCATACCAGAAGATCTGCATAATATCTCTTCCTTTGAAATTTCTTCTTCTCCCATCTTTTAGTTTCACTAATTGAAATTCTACTCATTTTCTTCTGATAATTTTCCTCTTAAAGACTTTCATAACCTTCCTCTATCTCAAATAGGTATTATCTCTCCTTCCTTTTGGAGAAGGCAATGGCACCCGACTCCAGGACTCTTGCCTGGAAAATCCCATGGATGGGGGAGCCTGGTAGGCTGCAGTCCATGGGGTCGCGAAGAGTCGGACACGACTGAAGCGACTCAGCAGCAGCAGCAGCTCCTTCCTTTCAATCTCTCTCGTGAACACTCTTCTATCCTAGCTGTATAAAGATATCTGGGTACTGAATATTTCCAATTCAACAAAAACTTCATGACAGGAAAAAACATCCATGTTTATCGTTTATTCCTCTGCTTCCTCCTGGAGTGTGTGAGTCTGTGTGTCCTCAGCTGCTCAGTCATCGCAGACTTTTGCAACCCCATGGACTGTAGCCCTCCAGGCTCCTCTGTCCACGGGATTTCCCACGCAAGAATACTGCAGTGGGTTGGCATTTCCTCCTCTATTGGATCTTCCCACGCCAGGGGTTGGACCCATGTCTCCTGCGTCTCCTGCATTGGCAGGTGGATTCTTGATCACTAAGCCGCCTGAGAATACCACTTTCTCATAATGCCGTGTGCATTTTATCTTTAATCACTATTTTAATCAAATTTACCCTACAATATCTCCAGTAGATAACTCATTTACGATGATAAGCAAATAAATAAGTTAACAGGAAGAAGAGGACTTTGTTGGGTAAAGGGGTCATTAGTACCAAGTTCTCCTGATTTATTTCCTTATTTACTGTCTCAAATTCTTCTAATCAGCTCCCCTACATCAGACCCTAATAAAGCCACAGGCCTAGTCATGAATCTCCTGGTTAAAACACTTCAATTCTGGCTTCTGAATCAAATAGAAGTGTCTTAAAGTAGCATACAAAGGTTGGCTTATGACACCTACACATCATCCCACCACCACCTCCCTAGTCACATGTAGCTCAGAATATGTCATATTCACTTTATGCTTCAGCATATTGCGTATACATAGAACACGATTACTTCCTTCTATCAAGTTGGACTATTGGATTATTTACTTTATCCTTCAAGACATTGAATTCAAGTGCTACCTTCTCAGGAAAAACCTTCCTGACTTTAATTCAATCAGGGGTTCCTACTATGTTGAAATAGTCTTGGGCAAAATCCTATCATAGACCTGCCTAGTGTAATTCTTTGATCTTTTTTTGATCTTACTTAGCCAAAAGGCTTCCCTGATAGCTCAGTTGGTAAAGAATCCACCCGCAATGAAGGAGAAAAGTGAAAGTGAAGTCGCTCAGTGGTGTCCAACTCTTTGCAAACCCATGGACTGTAGCCTACCAGGCTCCTCTGTCCATGGGATTTTCCAGGCAAGCGTACTGGAATGGGGGGCCATTTCCTTCTCTGCAATGAAGGAGACCCCGATTCAATTCCTGGGTCAGGAAGATCCACCGGAGAAGGAATAGGATACCCACTCCAGTATTCTTGGGCTTCCTTTGTGGCTTAGCTGGTAAAGAATCCACCTGCAATGCGGGAGACCTAGGTTCGATCCCTGGGTTGGGACGATCTCCTGGAGAAGGGAAAGGCTACCCACTCCAGTATTCTGGCCTGAAGAATTCCAGGGACTGTATAGTCTATGGGGTCGCAAAGAGTAGGACATGACTGACTTGCAATTTTACTTTCACTAGCCAAAAGATTGTGATCCCTTCCTCAGAAAAGTGCTCGGGCTTGTTCACTTCCAGGCCTCTGGTACTCAGCAGAGTGCTTGGATCTGATCTGGCATTAAAAACCTCTCTGTTACATAAGCAGGTGAATAAACGAGTGATGAGTGGAAGCATAGGTACATACATGGATTCTGATGTGCTCAGTCGTGGCTGACTCTTTGCAACCCCATGGACTGCAGCCTGCCAGGTTCCCCTGTCCACGGAATTTTCCAGGCAAGAATGCTGGAGTGGGTTGCCTAATATTAATATATTGGGCTTCCCAGGTAGCGCTAGTGCCAGTGAGTTCAGGAGCCATAAGAGATGAATGCAGTGTTCTTGCCTGGGGACTCCCATGGACCGAGGAGCCTGACAGGCTACAGTCCATACAGTCAAAAAGAGTTTAGGAGGATAGGTGGGATTCCTTTTTTTAAAAAGATTACTCTTGGGAACTTACTGCTACTATTTCTTATACTGATTTTGATAAATACACCTGAGTGATGAGAATACACTGTGAGTGAGAGTGAATCTAATACGAATGACCGGAAACTAAATAATTAGCTTCGGGGCTCTGGGAGATGAATGTTTAATACACTCAGTTGCTTAGTCATTCTTTTTTTCATTGCAATTTATCATTAGCATTCCTGCATCTGATAGATATCATAGATGCAAAGAGAAAGAAAAAGAGACTTTGCGGCATACTCAATGTCAAGTGTACTTTGAGCTCATGTCTCGGTGAAGACATTTCAAATGTTAGGTATCTGTGTCAGACATCTGCTTCCCTAAACATGAACTCTTTGCTTTTCTTGGGCAGGATTCCAGTTCAATCTGAAGCAAAGTTGAAGTCTGTAGCATTGAAAGCTCTTTTGGGCATCAGTGCTGAAAGACCCACCTGCTATCTGCTGGGCTTGCATAACACTACACTGAAGCATCCCAGAGAACAGAATTACTAAGGCTGGCCTGTAGCCTAGAGGATGACTTATTCATAACAATATTTCAGAAGGAACTTATTTTGCCAGCAATGCATAGGAACACATGTCCAACCACTTTCTAAATGACCTCTTCTCTTGGAACTTTGATGCTTAGCAATCTCTAGGCAAGAATTCTCGTTATGAAATGCCTTGAGTGTATGTTCTGGGATATCTGAAACCAAAGATCACGGTACAAAACATAACTAAACATTAAGTTAATAATCTTCAAAGTGTATAACATCTAATAATGATCCAAGAGAGCACATTAGGGAAAGAAGAGCAGAGGAATAAGTGGCAAGTGTGGTAGGAAGGCAGAGAGGGAACAATATTTCTGGAAAGATCAGAGTAATTCATTCACAGAACACAGGCGCTCATGGCATTGACAGCCATCAGAAATTGGTCTTCAACAATCATAATAGCATGATTCTACTGGTTATCTGTCCAACAAGACTTGAGGACAGATGACGGTTGCCATTTAATGGTACAGAACAGAGCATGTTATGTCTCTTATTTCATGGGGAAGCCATTTTGAATTCAGGATCCAAACAAGAAGAGTCTCATTAACAAAAATGTTTGCTGACCCTGAGTAAGTCAAAGTAAAAAATTCCCATGGTAACTCTTCAGATTAATCAGGAAATTAACTCAAAAGAAACAGGCAAGCAAAAAGTGGACATCTCAGTATGGGACAAGAACAATATAAGACCTGCAGAACTGGATCCAGCTGGGCTACACACTTAGTTACACTGAGGGTGACCATCAGTTCCTGGTAGAAAAGTTCTGGGGAATGATGTGTCAACTCACGGTTTTAGCATCTGTACAGTGAGCTGATTATAATCCTTCTCACAGGTGTAGAGTTAGAGACCACTATCAACAAACTCTTTTGCCAACTTCACTAAATCCAGCATTAAAAATAACTAAAAATGAATGATATTATATATGTTGTATGCAGGTAATCTAAAAGAGCTGTAGACACATGGTAATGGGTATCTAAGTTCTTCTGTCCAATGTGGATACACTGAGGCAAAGGCTTGTGGTAAGGAATAAATGAATTAAGATACATTATAGCTACAATCCCTCATCTATAATAAGTCATTTCTGCTCTGATGATTATCATATAATTTTGTCTTGGATTTTCTTTATATCTAGATATGATTTATATAACATGGGAATAATTAAATTCCCTTTTGATTTAATTTTAAAAATATATTTATATACTGCCTTACTTGACAACGTCATTTCATATATATTAGCTGAAGAAATAATGACCATCTGTGGAACAACTGCCAATTTGTTATTCAGAAAAGAATGATACTTACTGAGCTACCATTATGTGTGAGGTATCATGATATATATAGCAAGTAGAAAGAGGTAAGCCACCACTTTCTACCTTTCAAGGATTTATAGGGAAAAGGATGAATTATTAACTCCTATTTTACAGAAAAAAAAAGGAAGCTCAGGGAGATTATATTCAGTTCAGTTCAGTTTAGTTCAGTCGCTCAGTCGCATCCGACTCTTTGCAACCCCATGGACTGCAGCATGCCAGGCCTCCCTGTCCATCACCAACTCCCGGAGTCCACCCAAACTCATCACCATTGAGTCAGTGATGCCATCCAACCATCTCATCCTCTGTCGTCCCCTTCTCCTCCTGCCCTCAATCTTTCCCAGCGTCAGGGTCTTTTCCAATGAGTCAGCTCTTCGCATCAGGTGGCCAAAGTACTGGAGTTTCAGCTTCAACATCAGATTATATTGCTCAATCTGAAATAAAAATAATAATAACAAAGAACATTCAACTATGAAATTCCCCCAGAAACCAGAAGGATAAGAGTTTTGCTTTAACAAGACAAGAAAAATGTGTTTTGCTGTGCAAGGAAAGGGAGGTGGCAGAATAAAGACAGCTACAAGGAAGGAAACAATGTCCATTTGTGAAAAACTAAAATCATGGATTACCTCACACTGTTCTAGTATTTCTTTTCCTTCCTTTTTCTTTTTCCTCATCAAAAAAATAAATAAATAAATGAAGCAGATAATTTTTTCTCTAATTTTGTCCCTGACATTTTCTGAAAAAACTACAAGGTTTGATGAAACTGAACACTGCATGGAAGCAAAAAGCATATCAATTCATAAAGAGGACGCAATTGCCCTGATTCCATTTTGAAACTTTTTTTTTTAATCAATGGTAATGGAATTACATTTTGTCGTAAAAGCCATTCTTCCAGTGACATTTAAGACAATGTGAACCCAGTGCTAACTGTGGGTTCACTGCTATACTTTTGGTCCTAATGTCTGAAACATCAGTTACCTCTTTTGTGAGCAAATGAGTGAATTTATGACCCATGACAGCAAAGATCTGTTTTCTTTTCACAGCCATCTGCACAAATGTATTTTCCTTACTGGATCCTTTCATTGTACTTCTTAATCAGATGTTTGAACGCTTAAATTCTCTCAAGTCCCCCACTCTCTTTTCCACTCCTTTCCTTCCTTCCCCAACAGGCAATCGACAATCACTACAGTATGTGCCTTTTCTTTGTAAAAATATTAATGATAAAATTTCCATGTAAGAACTTCTAATTATTGTGCTCGGCAGGTGGCCTTTTCTGTTTCTTTTCCTTTCCCAAAACATCCTCCAAGCAATTTCATGCTAATCACCTATAACCTAGAAGATAAAACTTCAAATAATGCTTTACAGAAAAGAATCTTCATCATTGTCAAAAGGAAAAAAAGACATTGGTATCAAGTTTCTTTTAGAAATTAATCTTTTCAAAGAAACATTAACATTTTAATGTTAAAATGTAAGTCATTTAATAAATTAGAGATACTTTACACTACCAATGTGATTAAAAGTTAAAAACCTGTTCATGTAATAATACATAAAGAAATGGGCTCTAAAGTGGTGTATTGGGATATAGGGTGAAAACAAAAGATCTTCTCTTTCTACTTATTTTTTTTAATGTTTACTTTATTCTTAATATACAAATTTGGCACTCATCCCTTCACTTAGTCGTCATAAATGATATATGCATAGTTCTTAGGGAAGCATGGGGATAACACTGATGTAGCTAATTTTACAGAAACAAGATCTTTTAGTAAAATCTTTGTAAAACTTTGTAATGTTATCACGCATAATTGTGAAAATATTATGTAGCTAATGAATTTTCACAAGCAAGCACACAGCAAAGACCATCCATAAAAGAGTTGTTAAATTTAGGCATTAAATTATTTTTTTTTTCACAAAAAGGTAAGAATTTCAAACTTTTAACCTTTATGGTAGCAAGTGGCTATGGGCAGGAATCTCTTAAAAATGTACTTAATTTGTCTCTTTAAGGTAAAGTAACATATTGCTGCATTACAAAATGTTAACCAAAATTTTCTAAATTATTGAAAAGTAGTCTACTTATAATTGCATTATTTACTAAAAACAAGAGGTCTTTTGTTACTTTAATAAATAAAAAAATACTTTTTAAATAGCATTTACTCATTTCTATGCTTTTTAAGATTAATATTTGGCCTATATTTCTAATAAACATGAAAATAACTTTTAATTGTGTAAATAGCATGAAGAACAATTATTTTTGATTGATAAGCTTGTATCATCACAAAGATGTAAAGAAGAAATATGAATGAAAGGTGCAATATTTATCAACTCTAAATCTCCCCTTTTTCATGTATTAAAAGACACCAGGAGTTAATTCACCTGCCCAACTCCCCAGTGCTTCTTAAATGCACATTTTTCTCTTACTCAAGGGTCTTGACAGTTAGACCGCAGTTTCTACCCAGAATGCCACCCAGGAGCCTGTCTGACGTGGCTTTCCCACCTTTCCAGCCTTATCACCTACTATCCTAGGCATCCTAAGTGTTCCCAGGACCCAGTATACTCCGTGAATTCTCCTCCCACATTTTCGTGCCTGCCATTCTGTTTCCTCAATCTCATGGGGGATTTCAAAATGCAAATAAATCTTGGAGGAATTTGCCAAGATAAGAAAAGGTCCAGGGAGATACGTATGGTTTCCCATCTATGCCTCCTCCTGCTTCTTCTTTAGCTACTAGTCAGCTGGAGTTTGATCTTCAAAAGTTTATAGCTAATGCTTTGATTAAAATATGGCCTTTGTTAAAATTCTAATTTGGAGTTTCATTTTGTTAGGTAAATGTAATTAAATATGTTAAAATGATCACTTGTAAAATAATAGCTAGATAGCAGGCACAAGATTTTAGTCACACAATAGGCAGATGGTTAGGGACTTTTATTTATATGATTGAACCCAGTTTATTTTAGAACTCCTTATTTTTCTCAGTACCTCTCATCTTATATTTAGGTAATCAGTTTTTAGGTTAGGCACATATGTAACTAGTCAGTCATACATAACAATCATGGATCTTCCTCACTATTCCTCTCTTTTCTTTTTCCCTTCTCTTTGAAGTCATCTAAGTTTGACGAGCAGGGTTAGGGTGGCTTATTTATTGCCTTGGCACCATGTGAAAATTTTCCTACCATTATTTTTTCATCTGCCCTGTCCTCTACCAAGAGTAATTCATTCTGTTCAGTCTCCACCGTAATATTCTGTGCTGGCATCTACTGCTAATGTCCATGATCCTCCCATGACCTGTGGTATCCAGGTCTATGTATCATTATAGCTTTGTCTCTGCTCACTTGTTCTCAGCCAGAACAATACTCTCTAATTGGACCTAGGGAACTTTCACAGACACTTCCAAGTAGTGATGGAATGCAAGGACCCTACAAATCTGACTTTAGGTCCATTCCCTTTGGCTTCACCCATATCCATTGCTAGAATAACCACACAGGATTCAGTCTGGACATGGGGTTACTCCGTGGGATTCTAAGTTCTCACTATATAGCCTGGGAAGGGAGACTTGTCTGTTTTAGAACACACTAAACTTACTCTCACTCCCATCTTTTGCAATCTGCCCTAAAGAAGGTATTAGGTGCTTTCCAAGGGACTCAAGAAGCATTTAAAGCTCTAGCCATGTCTATTCTAAATCTCTCTCTCTCTCCCCATCTGATTGGTTCTACTGTTTCCTCCACTTACTATAGCAGGAAAATGAGCTTTTATAACTCATAGATTTCATTTGTGTTGTGGTATAGGCAAACTCTTTCTCTTCTGAGCTCAGCAGTCTTTTAACTTCAGTTCAGTTCAATTCAGTTCAGTTCAGTCTCTCAGTCATGTCTGACTCTCTGCGACCCCAAGGACTGCAGCACGCCAGGCCTCCCTGTCCATCACCAACTCCTGGAGTTTACTCAAACTCATGACCATTGAGTCAGTGATGCCATCCAACAATCTCATCCTCTGTCATCCCCATCTCCTCCCACCTTCAATCTTTCCCAGCATCAGGGTCTTTTCAAATGAGTCAGTTCGTCCCATTAGGTGGCCGAAGTATTGGAGCTTCAGCTTCAGCATCAGTCCTTCCAATGAATATTCAGGACTGATTTCCTTTAGGATGGACTGGTTCGATCTCTTTGCAGTCGAAGGGACTCCCAATAGTCTTCTCCAACACCACACTTCAAAAGCATCAATTCTTCAGCGCTCAGCTTTCTTTATAGTCCAACTCTCACATCCATACGTGACTACTGGAAAAACCAAAGCCTTTACTAGATGGACCTTTGTTGACAAAGTAATGTCTCTGCTCTTAATATGCTGTCTAGGTTGATCATAACTTTCCTTCCAAGGAGTAAGCGTCTTTTAATTTTGTGGCTGTAGTCACTATCTGCAGTGATTTTGCGGTGCAGGAGAATAAAGTCTGCCACTGTTTCTACTGTTTCCCCATCTATTTGCCATGAAGTGATGAGACTGGATGCCATGATTTTAGTTTTCTGAACGTTGAGCTTTAAGCCAACTTTTTCACTTTCCTCTTTCACTTTCATCACAAGGCTCTTTAGTTCTCTTTTAGGCTTTCTGCCATAAGGGTGGTATCATCTGCATATCTGAGGTTTTTGATATTTCTCCCGGCAAACTTGATTCCAGCTTGTGCTTCCTCCAGCCCAGCGTTTCTCATGACGTACTCTGCATATAAGTTAAATAAGCAGGGTGACAATTTACATCCTTGATGTATTCCTTTCATGATTTGGAACTAGTCTGTTGTTCCATATCCAGTTCTAACTGTTGCTTCCTGACCTGCATAGATTGCTAAGGAGGCAGGTCAGGCGGTCTGGTATTCCATTTCTTTAATAATTTTCCACAGTTTATTGTGATCCACACAGTCAAAGGCTTTGGCAGAGTCAATAAAGCAGAAGTAGATGCTTTTCTGGAATGCTCGCTTTTTCAATGATCCAGGGGATGTTGGCAATTTGATCTCTGGTTCCTCTGCCTTTTCTAAATCCAGCTTGAACATCTGGAAATTCAGTTCACGTATGGTTGAAGTCTGGCTTGGAGAATGTTGAGCATTACTTTACTAGCCTGTGAGATGAGTGCAATTGTGTAGTAGTTTGAGCATTCTTTGGCATTGCCTTTCTTTGGGATTGGAATGAAAACTTACCTTTTCCAGTCCTGTGGCCACTGCTGAGTTTTCCAAATTTGCTGACATATTGAGTGCAGCACTTTCACAGCATCATCTTTTAGGATTTGAAATAGCTCAACTGGAATTCCATCACCTCCACTAGCTTTGATTTTTTAACATAGTGGAACCCAAATCCTTCTGTCTACAAAATCTCTAGTATTTATAATAAGACTCAATTCTATCCCAAGGCAGTTCTAGATTTTTAAAATTTGTTCTTAAATTCAATAGACTCTTCTGTTTTATTCTGTGTCAGCTCTTTCCCAGAATGAATAAATGACACTGATCACTGGGCAAATGGCCTCAGGACGATGAGAAAACTTTGGTCTCTGTACAAAAATATGAAACTCTGTTATTATCTAAAAATATTATTAAATTAAATCTTAGATTCATTTGCAAATTTAATATTCACTTGGCAAGTAAAATACATATTTTCTGTGTGGAGACAGAGTCTGCCCAACTACCTCAATTACTGTCAGAAACAATAAACCTACTTTTTTGTCAGAAATAATGATACCAACCTATAATCCCAAACATCGCCAGACATTGTGTTCACACCAAATAACAGAGAATGTTTAGAATGTTACTGTTACAGGACCTGACTAAATCAGGTGTAAGACAACTGAATTAGTGGGTAGGCTTCTTCACATTTCAGGGATATATTCTGATCTGCAATTTACTCAAAGCTAGATAATAATATACCTGACAATGTATTTTAGTATTCTATCCTTAAAACTTAAATTTCGTTCTGTTCTTAAAAAGGGCTTTCCTGGTGGCTCAGACAGTAAAGAATCCACCTGCAATGCAGGAGATCTGGGTTTGCTCCCCATATTGGGAAGACCCCCTGGAAAAGGAAACGGCAACACTCCAGTATTCTTGCCTGGGAAATCCCATGGACAGAGGGTCCTGGGGGGCTACAGTCCATGAGGTCCCAAAGAGTCAGACATGACTGAGCAACTCAGCACACACATTCTTAAAAAGAAACAACAAATTCCATTACAGCCAAATGCTGGAACGCGAAACTTTCCTAAGTGTCCTTATTAAATACAACTAAGTTAAGTCCCCTCAATACAACAACTGGATTTGAAATAAAACACAGCACGCTAAGAGTGTAAGTTTCATCTCACGCTTCAGCTTTATATCCACATGTTAAGACGTAACCATGGCATGAGCATGGCCAATGCTCTGGATAGGTGGCTTTTAATTTTTAAACAAAATATCCAACATCATTGAGCCAAACTTTAATTTGTGGAATACCATTAACTGATCTGAAAGGGGGCACAGCAACCCCTCCAGCTTGCTTGCCTGGAGGATCCCAGCACGGAGGAGACCGGCGGGCTGCCGTCCACAGCGCGGCAGAGAGTCAGACAGGAGAAGCAACTCAGCACACAGCCACGTCAACTGACCATTCATTCTGCACTCGTATTCATGAAAGAAAAAAACTGATCTGATCCGGCTAGACTTTGCCATGGATTGATAATCTTCCTGTAGATGTTAAAGTCTCCCTCACTGACTCTTTGATATATATCTTAGTGGTGTTGTGTGGTTATCACTTATGCTGTCTGTCCTAGTGATAATCGATATGAATTGGGAATGAGCCAGCTTTCTTATCATTATTAAGAGACTCCTTAGTTAGCCTACAGCTACGGTCAATACTGGCATTCACATTTTTTAAACACTTCCAAATTTTATTCCCAGTTTTAAACACTTAAAAGAACCAAAATGAGTTCTGTAACTCGTCTACCTTCCTGAAGTAGAAATGTGAAAACAATCATGGGCTATGGTCTCATTGTTTCAATTTGTTTCTTTCTCTTTCATCTCTCAATAATGACTCCCTTCTTTACTAACTAGCTCCATTACATTTCCCACTCATTCTGAAACTCTCCTTTTGTTGCTGTGAACTGTTTTATCCCCATTATGAGGAAGAAGCACAGTCTCTTATGAGAGACTTAATGATATTATTTTCACTCTGTTGGAAGGGTCAGCAGCATCTTTTGTTCTTCTCCATCTGTAACACATAAGCCATCGCTGTTTCATGGCTGGAGTGCATTTTCTAAATTATTACTTTGTTAGAATACATGCTAAGCTTTAAAAGAATCTCCCAAATAAAATAAAATAAAAATTATATAAAGCTACCAGTTGTAATTACCTTGAGTTTAATTTTTTGAGAATTTCTTTCCATTAAACAAGTAAAACTCAAATTAAGAGCATTTATATCTCAATGCATAAGGCACTACCCTGATTACTGGAAGAGACACAAAGATGATTAATAGTCAGTTTTTGCCCTCAAAAGAGCAAACATCCATTCTAATGGGAAGGACAAACCCAGTACAAAATAAACAGACAAGAGTCCTGACTTTTTCAAGTCAAATAAGAGAGACAACAGTTCTATTTAAGGTAATTTAGGACAACTACAGAGACTCAGAAAGGGCTTTGTAAAAGGGGTGTCCTCTGAGATGGACTTTAAAGTACATGGGGCAGCGAATGCTAGCTGCTCACCAAAACCAGCGTTCTCATTTTCATGCACGCAAGTCTCGTCTACAAATCTAGCCGCCCTTGCAATTTGGTTATAGGACTGTGTTCTAGGAATCGTGGGGAGGACCAGACGCCAAACATTTGATTAGTCTGTGATGAGAACAAGAAATAAAACTGAACTGTGTTAATCATTGAGTAATTTTGAGCTTTTGAGTTTTTGTTACAACATCTAGCATTAATTACTTGAAAAATATGCAGAGTCTCTGTCAAATGAGAACAATTTAAAATTTGACCTCTTGACTCTTCAGTGTGTTATGATTAGCTTTCTGACATTTTTCTTCTCTTGGGTTATTTTTTTCAACTTTTTCCTGGTTCATAATTGTCATTGATTTTTTTTTTCTCCTTGACTAAATCCCCTGAGTAAAGACCCTTCAGGTTATACACATTTTCTTCATGTGTAGACCATGTGTAAAAGTCACCATTTAAAGTGGTTAATTCGTTCATTAACCATTTGTCCTATTTGAGTTACATAGGCCTCCATGCCCCAAACATCTCTCTGATTTTATAGTTTATAGTACATGTAATTCTAGTTTGGTCTTAAAACTCTAATGATTTCTTGAAATTTGCAAACTCTAAAAATGTCACAAGAATTTTAGTCTTAAAATGTGTTGTAATTTTTTTCTACTTATCTTTTATTTTAGTAGCATTAATAATATACTATATGGAAATAATAGTGAGAGTAGAACTGCTTGTCAGAAATATATAGGAGAGGAAATGAGCCTCACATGGATTTCTTTGGTGAGCACACATAAATTCAAGCAGTTTGTCTGTTGAGTTATTAATATGGAGGGAGGATAGATACATATGTATAGATAGGTAGACAGATAAAACAGATACAAACAAAAAAGAAACTTAATAGGAACTTTGGGCCACATGTCCCTAATTTTCATTTGCCCTATTTTTGCCCGTAAGAATATGACAACTTATGCAAAGCTGGACTAGATTCCTCTTAGTGTTCACATACATTATAAGCATTAAGATTTTAAAAGGCAATGCTGCTAGCATTCTAATTTCAATTATCCAAGTACAAGGCAATTCAACCTTTCAGAGATAACCCCATCTACTTTGAATAATGGCAAACCTCGAGTTACTAAACAACCTGGAAATCAAATAGTGTAGTTTGATTAGCTGTCCTACAAATAAAATAGTATCTGTATTGAAGGCATGTCCTGAGTGATACAACAGCTCAGAGGAAGGTACACAGAGGATAATCTAGTAGGTTGCATAGCAGCTTACCATGCAGAAAAAGAAGGAAATCTGTTCAGTTCTGAATTATAAAAAGAAATGGTTGTTAGGAAAATAGACAAAAGACTAACTATGGCCCAAATTAGGGCCTGTATGAAGTATCAGAAAGCAAGGGGACAGATTACATACATGGTAAACAGAAGGATCTAATTTTTCTTATTGGTTGCTAAGTCATGTCTGACTCTTTTAGGAACCCATGGTCTGTACCCCACCAGGCTCCTCTATCCATGGTAGACCTATGCAGTTATGAGCAATGGTGAAAGAGACTGTGGAAGACGGTTGCCTCTGCATCGATGGTAGATTTAAGTTGCTAAAAGTCAGCAAAATGTCAGGAAGAAAATGTGGATGTTCAGTGGAACTAAGCAGGGGCAATGTGGAATTCATGAAGGCAGCCTAGAACCAACAGGCCCAAAGTGAAATCCAGGTCTGTCTCCCACTGCCTCCAACCAAGATGGTGTGGCTGGTCTGTAGGTGAAGCGAGAGACCTGCCCATGCAGCGGTACCGTCATCTGGTCCAGGACTTAGAGAAACGGAAGGCGATCAAATGGGAGCTACTGTGGCTGTGAAGCCAGGCGCTGCCCCCTGCCAAGCAGGAGAGCCAGTTCATCGGCACGTCTGGCGCTTTCACACTGAACGATTCTCACCAACACACAGGATTAGGAGACACAGCTCAGAGGGAGCTCTCGGAGCAGCAACACCCCAAGAAAACAAAGAGCGCACGTTTATTGATAAGTTATCCTTTAATTTTTAACTAAGAGCAGTAAAGCAAGACAGAGACCTGAACTCAGGGATTAAAGAGGCTTCCTCCTGGAGGTCTGGAGGTAATCACACTCAAGTTGTAACGAAAGGTCTTTGAAGATAAGGGGGCTTGTTCTGCGTGCAGAACAGCATTTAGCTAATGCTGACAGGACAGCCAGATGTCTCACTTAAGGGTAGGGGAGAGAAATCAAGGAAGAGGGGATGAGTAAGATAAAATTCCAGGAGACACGTCTGAGGAAGCAGTAAAACATGGTTCCCCCAACAAGGGCACGATGGGGACCGGTACCTGGTGCTCTTCACTGACCTTCAGGGCAGAATGGCTGTTGCCTCACTTCCGCCTTACAGATTTCATGCATATTTCTCTTATGAGCAACCATAAACCCAAGACCATAGAGAGAAAGGGATTCTAGGAATGTAGTTTCAACTTAACTGTCAATATGCTGACACAGCACAGAGCCACCACAATTCTCCACGGGGTCATGCTGTGCTAAGCCGATTCAGTCCTGTCTGACTCTGGACTCTATGGACCATATCCTACTGGGCGCCTCTGTCCATGGAGTCTCCAGGCAAGAACACTGGAGTGGGCTGCCAGTGCCTCCTCCAGGGGATCTTCTGGAATCATGGCTTCAGCAAACCAACTGTGCAAGAACTCTGCTTTGGTCTTTGTTTCTAGATAACCCAATCTAAAGTAGGGCCCAGCATGCTAATGAGTTGTGATCCTATTTCAGACCCAACAAGATGTTGATGGTTATTTTTTTAAAAAATTGAAGGTAAACCAATTAGAAAGGTGACACAAGGTAATTACTGAATTGTTGAACCAAGATGCCAAAACTTTTAAGGTACACTTAAAAAAAACACTGCTAATTAAACTGTAAAGTAATGCTTCCTGATCACTTTTTAAAATTTTATAGCTATTTAAAGAGCTATTTTTAGAATTAAACATTGATTTTTGTCAGTTATAACTTTTGTGCATACATTTCAAAAAGATATTACAATGGAAATAAAATACTTAAGATATTTTCCAAACTCTTTCCTATGAAGAATAAATACATTTATATGAAAAACTGAGTCATTTTCAACTCAAAGTGGTTTGGTATGATTTTACACACTAAACCTTTCTCTGTTCCATCAAGAATAATGCTAACATAACATTTCTTGAAGAACCAATAGAGCTAAAAGACACTAGTGCTTGAAAGCTAGGTGAGAAGTCATACAAAACCAGGCTACACGTGACTTTCCCTTTAGGAATGTTGTTCTACTATTATCCTGTCTTTTGTCTTTTTCTTTTTAAGTCACTGACATTGATGTAGCTCATGACACTGGGAGAACTGATGTTTGGGTGAAGATATTAATAACCCCATCATGACTACCATCTGGCTGAAAGTGATTGTAAGAAGCATTTTAATTTCAAAGAAATTTACATATGAAAAATTTTGTACTTAGAATCAACATACTATGGTGCATGAAGAGGAACTGAATGTGGATAGATAATAATTGGGAAAATTAGCTACATGGCATTTGAGTTGGTCAAGGAAAAAGAGGCCAAGAACCTATACTAAACGTATTAACAGTAGATACATGAGAAGGAATTTGAGTTACATTTAGGAAGCAAAACTAGTGTGGATAGTTAAAGTAAAAGGTCCTAAACAAATATACTCTCTTGATACATTTTATATTAAAGGCTCTAGAGGCTATTAAATGTTATTTTATACCAAATAACACAAATTTATAAATAACTATGTATATAAAGACTGAAGTTCATAATTGCAAATCTGAAGAGCTTTTTATGATTTCACAGTTCTCAATGAATTGTAGGTTTATAGATTTTGTGGAATCTATTGCCTATGCTAGCATATTATTGCATGCATGCTAAGTCGCTTCAGTCATGTTTGACTCTTTGCAACCTCTTGGACTATAGCCTGTCAGGCTCCTCTGTCCATAGGAATTCTCCAGGAAAGAATACTGGATTGGGTTGCCTAGCCTTCCTCCAGGGTATCCTCCCTATCTAGGGAGGGAACCCGCTTCTCTTAACAGCGCCTGCATTGGCAGATGGGTTCTTTACCACTAGCAACAACAGGTGTACAAAAAGAATAACTCCCCATCAACTGATTTCCACTTGTTAGATGATGGGTCTCAGCTACTAGCTAAACTACTATCTACAAATAGCTTAGGGAATCTTGTTTTATTTTATTTTATTTTTTTTGGGGGGGGGGATCTTGTTTTAAAATAATACACTCATAAAATATGATAATAATACTTTACAGGACAATAAAAGTTATTTTTCCATTCAGTTACTGATTTAGATTTAGTCTCTTCCACTTTATGATTATATAAACAAATTGTACTTTGAAGTATTAAAAAGTATTGTTTTTTCTTAAAAATCTTAGCTTAAAGGAAACATCTTATTTGCATTAGTAATATCTCGAGATATGCATTTATGTCTAACATCAATTGCCAAGCATATCCTTGCAATGGTTATTTTAATATTTTATAATAATTAAATTCAACCTTTAAAACTTCAAAGACATTGATTGTCATGGTATTATGCTTCAAAGCAGATCATTTGACAAAGACTTAATTTTACTAGCAATATCTATTCCTAACACAAATTAAAAGTTACCTGTAATTTGTTTATCGTGCACTGTGCTTCACCAAACATTTTAATATAACATACACTGCTTCAGAAAAATTGCATGATCAAAGTTTGAAACAAAAAACTTATTGCCGGTTAATGTATTAAGATGGCAGATGGCATGATACTATACATAGAGAATCCTAAAGATTCCACAAGAAAACTACTAGAGCTGATCAATGAATTTGGAAAAGTTGCAGGATACAAAATTAATACACAGAAATCTCTTGTATTTCTATATGCCAAAAGCAAAAAACTCGAAAAGAGAAATTAAGGAAACAATTCCATTTACCACTGCAACAAAAAGAATAAAATACTTAGGAATAAACCTACCTAAGAAGGCAAAAGACTGTGCTTAGAAAACTATAAGACATTGATGAAACAAATCAAAAATGACACAAACGATGGAGAAATATATCATGATCTCTGATTAGAAGAAACAATATTGTGAAAATGACTATATTACCCAAAGCAAACTACAGATTCATTGCAATGCCTATCAAATTACTAATGGCATTTTTCACAGAATTAGAATAAAAATGTTTACAATTTATATGTAAACACAAAAGGCCTCAAATAGCCAAAGCAACCTTGAGAAAGATAAATGAAATCCGAGAAATCAGGCTCCGTGACTTCAGACTATATTACAAAACTAGGGTAATCAAGATAGTACGCTACCATCACAAAAAACAAAAATATAGATTAATGGAACAGGATAGAAATCCCAGGGATAAACTCACACACCTATGGTCACCTATTCTATGACAAAATAGGCAAGAATATACAATGGAGAAAAGATCATATCTTCAATAAATGGTACTGGGAAAACTGAATATCAATATGTAAAAGAATAACTAGAACGCTTCCTAACACCATACACAAAAATGAACTTAAAATGGATTAAAGGCCTAGATGAATGTAAGGCCAGACACTGTAAAACTCTTAGAGGAAAACATAGGGAGAACATATTTTGACATAAATCACAGCAAGATCTTTTTTGACCCATCTCTTAGAGCAATGAAAGTAAAAACAAAAATAAACAAATGAGACCTAATTAAACTTAAAAGCTTTTGCACAGCAAAGGAAACCATAAACAAGGCAAAAAGACAAACCTCAGAATGGGAGAAAGCATTTGTAATTGAAATAATTGAAAGGGATTAATCTCCAAAATATCAAACAGCTCATGCAGCTCAATATCAAAAAAACAAACAACCCAATCAAAAAATGGGCAGAAGACCTAAATAAACATTTCTCCAGAGAAGACATACAGATGGCCAAGAGGCACATGAAAAGATGCTCAACAGTGTTAATCATCAGAGAAATGCAAATCAAAACTACAATGAGATATCACCTCACATCAGTTTGATCATGGCCACTGTCGAAATGTCTACAAACAATAAATTCTGGAGTGTGGATTGCATCGTCTATGTGTGGCAAGTAGACAGTCATAGTATTAAACAAAAAATAAAGCTGAGTAAAAGCTCATGTTTATAATTGCCAGTTCGTGCAGATATCTTTCATATAGATTTTAAAATAAACTGCAAAGCATTTGTTAAGAGTCAATTCCCATCTGTCATCACATGTGTCTGTCATGCATATATTTATGTAAATTTTTTAATTATCACGGAAAATTTCAAACATACATAAGAGAGAATAGCGTAATAAACTTCTGTATATTCATCTTCCAGCTCCAGCAATTCTCAAAATCTAGTCATTCATATTTTAATTTAATATGACAGTTTCTACTACAACTATATTAACTACCACCACAACTCTTTAAAGACTAGTACCAAGAGCTAATGTTTCAGTGAAATTTCTTAGTTGTAAGCACTAGAAAAAAGTTGGCTAATTTTAGTGGAAAAGAGGTTTTTATTTAACAGAAATAAAATAATCTATGAAGGATTAAAATATTCCTTAAGATAAACTATTCAGGAACACTGCAGAAAATCCAAGAGAAACTTCCTAAATTGCCCCTGGAGATTAAATGTTGCTTCTACCTTTACTCTGGGTGTGTGTGTGTGTGGGTGTGTGTGTGTGTGTGTCCACGTGCTTGAATGCACTTGCACTGTCACCTCCAGCTCTTTGCAGCTCCATGGACTGTAGCCCTCCAGGCTCCTCTGTGCACGGAATTTTCCAGGCAAGAATACTGGAGCATGTTGCCATTTCTGATTCCAGGGGATCTTCCCAACCCAGGGATTGAACCCGTGTCTCTTGCATCTCTTGCACTGGCAGGCACATTCCTGCACACAAAGCACCTTTACCATAACCCTTGCCTAATAAATTCACCATAGACCTTTGTTTTATAAGCTTCTAGCTTCAGTGATGGGCTTCCCTGGTGGCTCAGTGGTGAACACTCTGCCCGCCAATGCAGGAGACGTGGGTTCCATCCCTGGGTAAGGAAGATACCCTGGAGAAGGAAACGGTAACCTACTCTAATATTCTTGCCTGGGAAATCTCATGAACAGAGGAGCTTGGCAGGCTACAGTGCATGGGGTCGAAAAAGAGTCAGACACAGCTACTAAAGAACAAACAGCAGTGACATTCGGTGATGTGATTCACTATTACTATCCAGTCATATGCCTGGAGATAAGGAAAACTAGTAGCTGACTTCTGCGGTGGAAAGTATTGCAAGAATAACAAAATAGGATATTTCTCAAATATAGAAAAACAAAATATTGTATGATATCACTTATATGTGGAGTGTAAAAAAATAAAGAAAGCATATATAGCAAAACAGAAACATACTCTCAGATATAGAAAACTAACTAGTGATTTACCATTGGGAAAGTGGATGGGGCTGGGGTCATGATAGGTGTATGGGATTCAGAGGTACAAACGACTATGCATAAAATAGACAAGCAATAAAGTTATATTGAATAGCATGGGAAATTGCAGTCATTATTTTGTAATAACTTTTAATGGAGCATAATCTGCAAAATCTGACTCACTCCACTGTACATCTGAACTAATATAATAATGTAAAGCAAGTATTATTGTAGTTGTTCAGTTGCTAAGTTGTGTTTTATTCTTTGCAACTTCATGAACAAAGAAAATAATTGACATATAGATTTTTTTTAGAAAGGGCACAGGTATTAGAAAAATCAAATATAAGCACTAATCACTTCATTCTGGCATCAGGTACTAGGCTATATATTTTACTTGCATTTTTAGTCAAATTTGCCTGTAAGTTAGTATCTTGTTATCCCCACTATAGAGATAAAGTGATTGAAGTTAACTAAATTTCCCAAGGTTATACAACCATGAATGGAACTTGCATGCCAATAAGGTCTATCTGATCCAAAGTTTTCATGTTAACCACTGCACTAATATTTAATTGAAAAAAGATTATTTACAAAAGTCACTTACTGCAATCAAAATCATCATCTTACAATAAGACAGTGAAGACCAGGGAGAATCGTCATGTGACTTATCCAAAATTCTATCACCAGCAACCTCAGACAATCTGTAAGCAGATCAGACTATCTGGTAGGGTTTTGATTTATGATGGTGCTTATAATCAGGGATGCTACCCTATTAGTTGTGGAGAAACTGTCATCCCAAAATTCAGAGTCCATCTTCAGTATTAAATTATTTTAGAATACCAGAACTGTAAAAGATAGACATAAAATGTCTAAAACAAACAGACAATCAAAACTCCATACAAAGAGAAATAAATGGTAATGGAACTCAGATATTGACAAGCAACAAAATATTCATCTCTTCCCAAGCAAGAACACTTGATTTGTTGCTGCATTTGCTTGAAATTAATCTCAGATACTCAGGCCAAAAGGAACAAAATTCAACAAAGAATCAGAACAACTTAATGAACTTCGTATATTTGAAATTATGTCAAGGGCTTTTCACATTGCAGTGCTCATACCTTTGAGTCTATGTTGACAAGTACGCATAGGAATGTTGGCGGCTAGAGGAGTACATAAAAATTCAGACAAAAAATTATCTGAAGAGATTTTTTTGTCCCTAAGCAATTTCTGTTATCAAAAGTACATGTACAAAGACTTTCTTCTCACATGCTCTTGAAGGACCTATGATTGAATGAGGTGAAATCAAGCTAAGATGAACTTTTTTTCTTACAATATCATTTTTCTATGGTACAGATGAACTTATTTACAAAATAGAAAGAGTCACAGGTGTACAAAACGATCTAACAGTTACCAGTGGGAAATTGGGGAGGAAAAAACTGAGAGATTGGGATTGACAAATATACGCTATTATATATGAAGTAGATAACTAATAAGGACCAGTTGTATAGCACAGGGAACTCTATTCAATACTCTAATTGCCTACATGGGGAAATAAATCTAGAAAGAGTCAATATATGTTATAACTGATTTATTTGCGGTACAGTGGTTCAGATGGTAAAGAATCCGCCTGCAATGCAGACCAGGTTTCATCGCTGAGTGGGGAAGGCTGCCTGGAGAAGGGGATGGCTACCCACGCCAGTATATTGCTTGGAGGATGCCACGGACAGAGGAGTCTGGCGGGCTACACAGTCCGTGGGGTCACAAAGACTGGGACACAGCTGAATGACGAACACTCCTCACTTCAGAAAATAACACAACATTGTTAGCCTCCAACTAATAAAAATAAATGGGAAAAAAAAGAAAATAACACAACATTGTAAATCAACTATACTATGGTAAAATTTTTAAAGTATCCTTCTTATTATTATTTCAAAATTGTTAAAGTAATATTATTATATACTTACATTTTTTTACACTTATTGAGTTACTCATCTAGGAGGGAATATTCCTAAAAATCAAAATTCTGAAGTATAAAGAAATGAATTAAACTTTTGGTCCTATCATGCCCTCCAAAGTTACACAAAATTACACCATGACAGTTGCATATGAAGATATCCGTTCTTCCACATATTATTTCATTAACGTGATCCAATACAATAAATTATAAATAGTTCTTATAAATATTTCTTTCATTTCTATTGAGGTGACATATTTTATAATATGTCTAAATTATTCATTTGAACTGCCAGTTCATCACCTTTACTGTTTTTACTTTGGAGTGCCCACATGTTTGTTGTTGTTATTGTGTAAGAACATTCTGTATATCAAGAAATATAATCTTTTAGTATGTATTCCATCATTTTGCATTTGTTTATTTTTTTATATACTTTAATTTGGTATAAAGATGTTTTAAACACATGACAAATTCTAATATTTTCTCAGAGATTCTGTCATTAATCTTAAAACTGAGAAAAGTTTTTCCTACTTTTATATATAGGTTATATAAATTATATGGGTTATATAAATATAGGTTATATAGGTTATATAAATTCTTCATATTTCATGAGTGAAGTTCTATAGTGAAAATTATAATTTTTATATAATTCAATTTTATTTCAATTACATATTTTGTATATATACTGAATATATATTTTTACATTTTCCCAAATAGTTGGCCATTATTTTCTCCATCATCTAAATTATATAATATTTATTTTCTATTTAACCTATTGTATTTTATGTTCCCTTTTCTCTCTTCTTGCTCATCTTTTAGATTGTTATCCAAAATTTTTTAAGACTTTCTATTAAGTTGTTAATTATGCAGTCCTTTCTCTCTCACGCTCTTTTATTGGAGGATAATTGCTTTACAATATTGTGTTGGTTTCTGCCATATATCAACATGATACAGCCACATATATACATATGTCTTCTCCTTCCTTAATTAAGCATTCTTATCCTGGGTTCCCTAAATACTACAACAAACAACATTGTATTACAGTCTAATTACCTCTTATAAATAATTACTTCTTTAATAAGACGAATATTTGTTTTTCAAGAATTATGCAAGTGGCTGCCTTTGAAGAATGTAGATAACTTTTGCACATCCAGCCTGCTGAATGTCTTTTGTTTAATATTTTTTAAAAATAGTATATGTTAATAAATTATAAAGCAGATTAAAAGATAGATTTTTTCTCCATGAATAAAATATTTATCTATTAAAATATGGAAGAGTAGACATAGCCATATGGCTATGGCTAGTGAGAACAGTTAGTTTTTCAGAAGGTGTGAGTGGGTTGTGGATGAGAAGATCTTACTTTCACTTATAATTCATTGAGAGAGAAAGGAAAAATTGTGGCTCAAAGAGAAAAATTAAGAATATTGTTCTCATTGTAAACCAATTTCAATTTTTCCAAATCAGGCTTCCTTTTCTACCCCTGACTGAGAGGATAAGAATTTACTATGGCATAACTAACCAGAGCTACATAATACAGATTTCAGTATGTTCTCACAAGAGAGTATGTTGCTAAAAAAAAAAAAGAGAGAAATGCTTTGCTTTTATTTACCAGATTAATTTGTGGTGTGGCTAATGCTGAATTCATCTTCCTCTGAGCCTATTTTACCATGTAAAACATTAAGCCGTTATGTTATATTTAAGGCTGAGTGTAGTTACTATACCTTAGTTTGCAATGTGCTGTTAAATTAGATATCACAATATCGATTTTTCTAGTTGACTATAACCACATGAAAATTTGACTTAATTTTCCATATTTGCATCACAAATCTACAATTGCAAATTATGTAGCAATATGTCCAATTCAGCCCCAAGTGCACTCACATATTTTCTTTGCCCTATTTTCTACATCCCAACAAAAGCCTTGAACTCAGAAATCATCGTTTACTTATTTTTCTACGTAAATTCCTGTACCTAATTCAGCTCTTAAGCTCAATCAAATTTCTCTTCAAAATGATTTTTCTCCATTTTCTCATATCACTTCTAACTGATTTTTGCAATATTCTTTTGGCCAGTTTTATACTTCTCTCTTAATATTCCAATCTCAATAAAAATCAAAATGTGCTAGATTTTCTCCTCAAGAATTATTATTTAAAAACATACTTTTTCATTTCTTTCTTCCTTTCTTCCTCCCTTCCTCTTCATTCTGTCCGGAAGTCATTAGATTGGGAATGAAGGTGGGAGCTCATATGGTAGACAGTTGTGGCGCAAATATCTTTACTGAGTTTGGACTTAAAACTTGAGTAGGGTAAGTAGGGCATCTTCAGTGAGGGAGGAAAGGGCTCCCTCATTATCAACTTAGAATGAAGCCTGAGCGATTGATCAAATAAGCAAACCTATTGTGAGCGGTAAGAGTTACAGACATGACAAAGAGAATTGTTACAACAATCTGTGTGGTTGCTTTAGAATTGAATGTTTTCATTGTGAACTCATGGTTAGATAATGCTGTTGTTCAGTAGCTAAGTCATATCAGACTCTTTGAGATCCCATGAACTGCAGTACGCCAGGCTTCCCTGTCCTTCACTATCCCCCAGAGTTTATTATACTCATGTCCATCGAGTTGGTGATGCCATCCAGCCATCTCATCCTCTGTCACCCCGCTTCTCTTCTTGCCCTCAATCTTTCCCAGCATTATGGTCTTTTCCAAAAAGTTGGCTCTATGCGTCAAGTGACCAAAGTGTTGGAGCTTCAGCATCAGTCCTTCCAACGACTATTCAGGATTGATTTCCTTTAGGATTGACTGGTTAGATAATAAATAAATAATCTATATCGCATAATTTAGTACAGGCCCCTGCGTGCACATGTGCATGCTAAGATGCTTCAGTCATGTCTGGCTCTTCGAGACCCTATAGAGTGTAGCCCACCAGGCTCCTCTGTCCATGGAATTCTCCAGGCAAGAACACTGGAGTGCGTTGCCATGTCCTACTCCAATTGGCCCATGAGAGGACCTCAAAGAAGAGACAAATTATAACAAGGAAATTAACTGTTATTCATATCTTAGTTTTTAAGTCTCATTCTCCACTAATAGAAATTGTTTTTTGTGTGTTTTTTGTTTTTGTTTTTTTGAGAAATGGTTGATACCAGGGCTGCCGCAGGAAAGTATAAGATAAGCTTGTAAGTAAGAACCTACTCAAGGAATGATAGGAACACACTGTTCCATTGTCTACTGCTGCATGACATATCACTTCAAAACTTAACTGAAATGATTTATTCTTACCCCTCATTGTGGTAGAAGCTCAGTTGGATGGTTGTTGCTTGGGATCTCTCAAATGATTGCAAACAAATGGCAGGTGGTATTGGAATTATCTGAGATTAGATATTCAGCAGAGCTCACACAAATGACTTGTCACTGTCGCTGGCTGTTGTGTAAGAAGCTCAGCTGGGGGTGAATGTCTATATGTGTCCTTTCCATGTGGCTTGAGATTCTTGACTAATTTTTTGGGTTTTGAGAGGAAGCATTCAAAGAGCTAGCAGTCTAAGAGAACAAGCCAGAAGCTACATGACTTATGACTTGGCTTGGAAGTAATATGGAGTTACTTGTGTTGCATTCTGTTAATTAGCAAAGGCAAACTCACACTCAATGTGGAAGGGGACTGTGTAGGTGTGTAAATACCAGGAAGCATGATTTGTAGGCAGGCAATCTTTGGATTCTGGATAACACAGTCTGTCCTCTGGCTCCTATGACTTACATCCCCCCAAAAGGCAAAATAAACAATACCCCAAAGACCATCCCTGTCACTCTGCCCCAAACAGTATTAGGGTCAGTTTTGATATCCTAGTTTAGATAGGCATCTTTGGAGATGGTTCCTAAAGTGCAGCTTTCCAGTGTAACAAACACTAGTTTAGGTAAAATATGAGATGACTTTAACTGGTTGACTTTGTATTACAACATCAGAACCACATATTGCAAACTGAAAGATGAAACACTACCAGACCATAATTCAATTAGAGAGACACAACAAAAATGAAGTAATTTCATAGCAAAATACTAAGTGAAACATGTTATAGATAGAAAAAGATTAGTTGGCAAACTTTTCTGTAAAAGGTTATACAGTAAATATCTTAGGCTTTACAGGCTATATATAATCACTGTCACATATTATTTTTTTTTCTTTTTATAACCCCTAAAAATGTGAAAATCACTCTTAGCTTGTGAGCCACATGAGAAAGAGGCAATATCAAGGTTTGAACTGCAGGTCATAGTTTGTCCACCTCTGTATTAGGCCAACAATTAAGAGATAATAGAATTAGGAAACAAATACAGCAACTTTGGTTACATTAAGTGGGTTTAAAAAACAAATATTGAGTGTTTATGAGCAAATTTCTATCTTAAATATTTCTTAGTTGTATATGAGGGCTATTTTAAATATACAGGCGGTGAAAATTTATCTGGTTATTATAAAATCCTTACAACAAAATATGATTTATAGTAATTATAACAGTAGGATTCTGCAGTTTCTCAGAAAAGTGCCCCTTCAGTTTTTGAGATTGAAAAGGCAAATGTAAGCGTGATGCATTCTAATATCAAGCTTAACCATAACATTTTCTGTGATGCATTTCTCCAGTGTATATAATTTGCTTTCATACTACACCCTGCTTAGTTACTAAATATTTCACTTGAACTGCCGAGGGCTGTTCATCTACTGGGCAGTCTGCTGAGGAAGCAGATGCAAATTGCGCTTGGTCATCATGCGCCAGGACTTTCTAATGAACAAACTATAGAAGTTATTCATGCAGCGAGACTGGCCTTTTCCTGTTTGTTGTTGAACCTGCAGTTAACTGAGTACTTCCTGAGCTTCAAGGACTACACCTTTGGAAGAAAAAGGTTTTCAAGTTGCCTGTAGAGATGGAAATCAATTCTAAACACAACTATTCACAGGAGGTTTCTACAAAGTTTAACTTCATGTCTGAGTAAAACTCTTCCCTCTGGAGGAAAAGGACAGATGAACGATAGCGAACACAAAAGATCGTACTTGTTGTTGTCAGATCAAAGACTGATGGCTTATTCCTGAGTCAGAGTTGCTTTTTAAGAGCACCGGTTCTAAAGGCCGAAGACCTGGGTCCAAAGCCTGTCTCGACAGTTTTGCCACTTGATAGAAGCTGGGCAAATTATGTCTTCCATTTCCTTATCTATAAAATAGGAAAAATACTATCTTACAAACGATTCTTGAAAGGATTCCATTAGTTAACACAGAAAAAGGTAGAAAAGTGACTGAACTTTCACAGTCACTGAAACAAAGAAAAATTGTGGGCTAAAGTGGTAATTAAGGGTTCTCCAAACGTCAGTCATTCATGCGCAGCTTTTGTCATTTCTGGGTACCCCTACATCCCACCTTCTTGAATTACCCCCTTAATAATTGCTACCTATATTTTTTACCTGATATTTTTCTGTGTATTCAAGCAAAACCTTACTTAAATATTTAAATTTAAGCATTTAAATATTGCAATTGAGCAGTTATTTAAATATTGGGTTAATGTTAAAATTATTATGTAAATTAAATATTAATAGTATCATCCTAAAGAAAAACCTGTATCTTTACCATAAATGAAAGGCAAAAATCATAAAACAAAATAACACTAGTTATTTCTAACTAGATAATGGTGACTGATAAATTCGCTGAGGTATCTCCCTGAATTTTCACTGATTAAAAGAAAAATTATTAATGTCAGAGTGATGTTAAAAACCAAAATTTGTTTAACCAAATTAAGGTCTTCTTGATAAAATTATAAAGAGTGAAATGAAACAAGAAAAGAATAACTCTTTAAACCATATAATTCATTTTCTTTTGATGACTTTCTATTAATACACTACCTAAAATTGTATCCCTCACACTTTGGAAAATGCTAGGATGCAGGAAGCTTAGGGAAATCCTTAGATTCTAACTAGACTTCAGTATGAGGATAGAGGTCAGGTAATTACTGAGCTTCAAATAAATCTAGAAGAGGAATGATGTTAGCCAGTACACCAAACTTGGCATGTTGACTAGTGCATTGGACTTAAATCACTGGGTTTGTAGAGGGGTAAAACAACAGGAGAATTCTATTCATCATATTGTGCAGGGCCTCAAACTCTAGGTAAGTGAGGCAGACTGCAAGCAATAACCATCACAGAAGGATCCTGAGGTTGAGGTGATATAGACAGTTTATGAGGCTTAATTCAACATCATGTAGAATATGGACTCAAGAAGGTCAAACCTGGTTGGAGGGAAACCGGTGCCTTGAAAGTTACTGTGGCAATGAAAATGAATCTACATGCTTTTGTCATAAGAGACAAAGAAGAATAAGGTCTTGAGGGGAAACTTAATTTTTAATCTTAAAAACATTTAATTTGAGAGGACGGTATAGTTGACATGTGCATGGTACTTAGTGACAGAAGTAGGTTTCACATACACAGTTAAATCATGAACAGAGATATTACCCTAGGAAACACTCTAAAGGATGCACCATGCAGAAAAAGAGGAGAGGAGGAAGCGCATAATGTATCCAGTAGAAACTCTGAACGTGCTGCATGATTACCATGGTGGTGGAGACAGGGAAATGTCAGAATCCAGTTCAGTGTCTTGGTGCCAAAATGGGAAAGAGAAATTCAAAGGAAGATTGGATTCTCTAATGTTCAGTGCCAGATGGAGATCAAGCAGATTAAGAAAATTCAAATATTCAGTTTGACAAGCAGGAGATCGTTTAGTATCCTCAGAAGACACAGTGATGGAGGCAGATAAGGATTAAAGTTAGGTGATTGATCAGTGAGAGAAAAGGAGAAGCAGAGACTATAAACAATTGAAAATGACGAATTACTTTCATATTAGCAAACTAGCTGCTGAACTAAAGTTTAAATTTCTTATAGTCACTCTGTCGTGGTGTCTGACTCTCTGTGACCCAATGGACTGTAGCCCACCAGCCCCTCTGTCCAGGCAAGAATGCCTGAGTGGGTAGCCACTCCCTTCTCCAGGGGGTCTTCCCAACCCACAGATAGAACCCGGGTCCCCTGCGTTCCAGGCAGATTCTTCACCATGTGAGGCAACAGGGAAGCCTCTGACAGGCAGATATCAAAAACAGCGATTATATATTTCTCCACAAATATGACACAATGCCTTACAGGTGAGAAGCACTCAACATCTCAACATTGGATTTACTGATTGATTTATCCGTTCATTTAACCACTACTCAGGAAATGTTTACTGCTTTCTTCTTACTCCGTTAGGTGCTGGGGCTATAAAAGTTTGGTAGGACACAGGTCTGCCCCCTTCCCAGACAGTAGTGACTGATCATATAACCAATTAATTACAAAGTGTGAAAGCCCCCAACACAGTTATAAAATCTTAAAGGAAAATGAACTCAACTCTGTATCTGGAAAGGCAAGTAAAGACTTCCTAGTTAAAATGCTATAAACATTCCTTACTAAAGTGATCAGGAGAGCCACTTCTGTGGCTTCAATAGTAGTTGAAGAATCATCAAGAAAAAAAATGAATTTTGAAAGTCAAATCTTCTGCAAGGAAATACTCTTTTCTAACCCCAAAATTGTCTTTCTATCCCACTTCCTTCCTTGACTGTCCTTCCCAAAGGCAAGTTTTCCAACATCATCAAAACCAAAGTTTCAATACTTAAATAGTATTCCTTAACCCCTTCATTACTTACAATCTCACATAGGCTGTGCTCCTTCTCTTAAAAAGTAACATGCATACCTGTTGAATAGCAAAGCTAAATCTTAGTGAGTTCATGTGGCTGATAAAGTTAGCTTCTAAACGTAAGACTACATGTAGAAATAATGCCATTTCAGCAACATGGACGGACCTAGAGAGTGTCAGACTGAGTGAAGTCAGTCAATCACAGAGAGACAAATATCATATGACATTGCTTACATGAGGAATCTAGTAAAAAGGGTGAAAGTTGCTCAGTCATGTCAGACTCTTTGCAAACCCTTGGACTATACAGTCTGTGGAATTCTCCAGGCCAGAATACTGGAGTGGATCTTCCCAACCCAGGGATCAAACCCAAGTCTCCTACAATGTAGGCAGATTCTTTACCAGCTGAGCCACAAGGGAATGTGAAGTCCTGGAATGAGAAGTCAAGTGGGCCTTAAGAAACATTACTATGAACAAAGCTAGTGGAGGTGATGGAATTCCAGTTGAGCTATTTCAAATCCTAAAAGATGATGCTGTGAAAGTGCTGCACTCAATATGCCAGCAAATTTGGAAGACTCAACAGTGGCCACAGGACTGGAAAAGGTCAGTTTTCATTCCAGTCTCAAAGAAAGGCAATGCCAAAGAATGATCAAACTATGACACAATTGCACTCATCTCACAAGCTAGTAAAGTAAAGCTCAAAATTCTCCAAACCAGGCTTCAGCAATACGTGAACTGTAAACTTCCAGATGTCCAAGTTGGATTTAGAAAAGGCAGAGATCAAACTGCCAACATCTGTTGGATCACTGAAAAAGCAAGAGAGTTCCAGAAATATACCTACTTCTGCTTTATTGACTATGCCAAAGCCTTTGATTGTGTGGACCACAAAAAATTCTGTAAAATTCGGCAAGAGATGGGAATATCAGAACACCTGACCTGCCTCTTGAGAAATCTGTATGTAGGTCAGGAATGAACAGTTAGAACTGGACATGGAACAGCAGACTGGTTCCAACTTGGGAAAGGAGTATGTCAAGGCTGTATATTGTCACCCTGCTTATTTAACTTATATGCAGAGTACATCATGAGAAATGCTGGGCTGGATGAAGCAGAGCTGTAATCAAGATTGTCAGGAGAAATATCAATAACCCCAGATATGCAGATGACACCACCCTTATGGCAGAAAATAAAGAAGAATTAAAGAGCCTCTTGATGAAAGTGAAAGAGGACAGAGAAAAAGTTGGCTTAAAGCTCAACATTCAGAAAACTAAGATCATGCCATCTGGTCCCATCACTTCATGGCAAATAGATGGGGAAACAGTGGAAACAATGACAGACTTTATTTTCCCGGGCCCCAAAATCAGTGCAGATGGTGACTGCAGCCATGAAATTAAAAGACACTTGCTCCTGAAAAAGAAAAATTTTGACCAACCTAGACAGCATATTAAAAAGCAGAGACATTACTTTGCCAACAAAGATCATATAGTCAAAGCTATGGATTTTCCAGTAGCCATGTATGGATGTGAGAGTTGGACTATAAAAATAGCTGAGCGCCGAAGAATTGATGCTTTTGAATTGTGGTGTTGGAGAAGACTCTGGAGAGTCCCTTGGACTGCAAGGAGGTCCAACCAGTCCATCCTGAAGGAAATCAGCCCTGAATATTCATTGCAAGGACAGATGCTGAAGCTGAAACTCCAATATTTTGGCTACCTGATGGGAAGAACAAACCCATTTGAAAAGACCCTGATGCTGGGAAAGATTGAAGGTGGGAGGAGAAGGGGCCGACAGAGGATGAGATGGTTGGAAGGCATCACTGACTCAATGGACATGAGTTTGAGTAAACTCTGGGAGTTGGTGATGGACGGGGAGGCCTGGAGTGCTGCGGTCCATGGGGTCACAAAGAGTCGGACATGACTGAGTGGCTGAACTGAACTGAATAAAAAGGATACAAATAAACTTATTTGCAAAACAGAAGTAAAGTCACAGCTGTGGAAAACAAATTTATCGTTCCCAGGGGAAAGGAATGAGGGGATAGAGTGGGAGATTGGGGCTGACACATACACGCCACTATATATAAAACAGATAACTAATACGGACCTAGTATATAACAGGGAACTCTGCTAAATACTCTGAAATGGCCTATATTGGAAAAGAATCTAAAAAAGAGTGAATATATGTCTGTATATAACTGATTATTTTTTCTGTACATCTGAAACCAACACAGAATTGTAAATCAATTATACTCCAATAAAACTTTTTCTTTTTAAGAAATGACCACATGTAAATAATGATGGATTGCTAAAAATACTGTATAGTCCATGATTCATTCATACATGGGCTAATTTAAAACCAAGGGAAATGGGGTTGAATTGGAAATTGAAAACACTGTACTCAGAGGTGAGCATCAAATACTTTGCTCTTGATGGTAGTTTCTAATGAAGTTACAAAGACACATACATTTGCAATGGTCCTGAAGAGTCGTATACAGAGATATTTTTCTCCCTAACCCCTTAAGTGCTGAAATGTGGATAAAATGATTAAGAAATCCCTCATCTTCCCCATAATTTCCTTTAGCATCAAAATACTCAGGCCTTGCCTTATTAGGCTAGCACAATTAAGAAGGTTGAAAGAGACAGAATTGACCTCTCATTTAAAATCTGAGCTTGGAATATTATTGTAATAATACACTACTATATTTTTTTTAATTTTGCTGTGGAGCAAAGTGATTCAGTTATATGTGTACACACATGCGCACACACACACACACACACACACACACACACATCCACTCTTTAGAAGGTACAAGAGAATTTTTGAAGAAACTATGAACAACTTCTGTCTATTCCATAAAATACTACCACACTAATGACTATAAAATATGCCTTCGATCATTTCAGATCCCTGCTAAAATGTCCTGGGAGACTCATGCAGTTGGTAGGATCAAGCCCAAACTACTGTGGCCTGGAAGCCAGGACCTCGCAGTCACACTCTAACATATCCTTAGGATTTCCCATCCCAGAGCACCTGTCCTTCTCTCTCTTAACTTAATGTTGTTGCTTCTTGATTCCATGATTAATTTAACTCACCCGTCTACCTAGTCAAGTCCCACCTAATTTCCCCATACATCAGCTCAGATTTCTCCACAAAATTTTTTAGGTCTACTTCAATTCCAAATGACCTTTCTCCTCCAAACTCCAAACTCATAGCAGTGAGCTATACCATTTGGTGATGAGAATAACAAGATCATGAAGTTCTTTGTAGTCACAAAAGAGTGGCTAAGTTTTATGGAGTGAAAATTTCTTAATACCTACCTTCTTTCCAGGCCCAAGCCTCCTGCAGTTCCATTTACTCTATTCTACCTTCCATTTTATAGCTTTCATCTATAAAATACTGTTCAATATGTGGACCAGCTTTTTTTTAAAGTGTGCCTTCTATCAAATCATTCTAAGAACTCCTTTATCCCCAAATAACTGAAGATTTTACTTTAAACCTGTTTAAGACAAACTCTAGTTACAGTTGCTAAAATTACACAACTGTGTAATTTTATGATTCTATAATAAATTGTTATATGTTATATATATTAACTTATTTTTAGAACTGGTCAAATAATAGCACAAAAGCAAATATCTATCACTCAATAACCAAAGTCTAGTCTAGATTTTGGGCTTCCAGATACAAACCATTTATTATGAGTATAGCTCTCACTCCTCTCCAACTCATCACTCTCCATGAGATAAAAGAAAGAATGATTTCTCAGGGACCTTTGTCTCTAACAACAGATCTCCCAAACAAAAACCACAATTCAGTAAAGTAGCTTGGAAATTTCTAACCACAGGAGGTCACTTCCTCTCAAACCAATGCTGAGATGAATCTATCTCTACATTCTGTTTAATTACCGAGTCTTGTATAGGGTTTTTCTGGAAGCAGGTAGTTTTCTTTAAGAACAACGTGCTGCAGAGCTGACAAAAGTAGATTTATACAAGGGGATAAATCTTGACAAAACAGTACACAGCAGTTCAATTAACCTGCTTCAGGGAAGTCTAATGTAATTGCAGAAATGCAATCACTTCAGCTGAGGTTATAAGGTTTGAAGCTAAGTTTATTATCTGAAAGTAAATGCATCAGTACTAGATGTTCCTTTGGCAACTAAACTTGGTACAAAACTAAGCCCATAAAATTGCTGAGTAATAATTGACAATATGAGAGTCTAGTAGCTATCTAGACTCCCAAAATTAAACAGTAAGAATAATATTTAGAAAATACAGATCAATAAAAATATTATCAGTCTAGTTTTTTTACTTTAAAATATTAAAGAAGGAATGAAGGGTATGAGTTAGGACAAAAGTCACTAATTGTCAGGCTTAGAAAAGACAAGTTTGACTATATATATAGAGAGAGAGACTTGATTATGTGACTAGAGAAATGTTTAATTTTCCCTAAGAGTAAAAAGAACTGAAAAAGATAAGGCATTCTACAAAATAAACTAGCACTCTCTTTGCAAGTGGGTGTTACCATTCCAGCTTCTAGGGGCTATTTTAATCTTTCAGTGTTCAAACAAGCCCATCTTGTAGAATAACTTTCTGTACACAGGATCATAGAAGAGCAAAGGTAGACCTACTGGTGCACCTCACCACCTCTATCAGACTGGGTACCTCTTGCAAATTACAAAACAAGAGCTAATCCTGGACATCATCAAAATGTCTACAAAAGATAAATGCTAGAGAGAGTATGGAGGAAAGGGAACCCTCCTACATGGTTGGTGGGAATGCAAATTGATACAACCACTATGCAGAACACGATGGAGGTTCCTTAAAAAACTAAAATTAGAGCTACCATATGAAACTGCAACCCCACTTCTGGGCATATATCTAGAGAAAAACTGCAATTCAAAAAGATATGTGCACCCCACTGTTTATTATAGCACTATTTAAAATAGCCAAGACATGAAAACAACCAAAATGTCCATTGACAGAGGAATGGCTAGAGAAGATGTGGTACATATATACAATGGAATATTCAGTTCCAGTTCAGTCGGTCAGTCATGTCTGACTCTTTGCGACCCCATGAGCCGCAGCATGCCAGGCCTCCCTGTCCATCACTAACTCTCGGAGTTTACCCAAACCCATGTCCATTCAGTCAGTGATGCCATCCAACCATCTCATCCTCTGTCATCCCCTTCTCCTCCTGCCCTAAATGTTTCCCAGCATCAGGGTCTTTTCCAGTGAGTCAGCTCTTCGTATCAGGTGGCCAAAATATTGGAGTTTCAGCTTCAACATCAGTCCTTCCAATGAACACCCAGGACTGATCTGCTTTAGGATGGACTGGTTGGATCTCCTTGCAGTCCAAGGGACTCTCTCAAGAGTCTTCTCCAACACCACACTTCAAAAGCATCAATTCTTCAATGCTCAGCTTTCTTTATAGCCCAACTCTCACATCCATCTTTGTTGGCAAAGTAACGTCTCTGCTTTTTAATATACTGTCTAGGTTGGTCATAATTTTCCTTCCAAGGAGCAAGCGTCTTTTAATTTCATGGCTGCAATCACCATCTGCAGTGATTTTGGAGCCCAGAAAAATAAAGTCTGCCACAGTTTCCACTGTTTGCCCATCTATTTGCCAAGAAGTGATGGAACCAGATGCCATGATCTTAGTTTTCTGAATGTTGAGCTTTAAGCCAACTTTTTCACTCTCCTCTTTCACCTTCATCAAGAGCCTCTTTAGTTCTTCTTCACTTTCTGCCATAAGGGTGGTGTCATCTGCGTATCTGAGGTTATTGATATTTTTCCCGGCAATCTTGATTACAGCTTGTGCTTCCTCCAGCCCAGCGTTTCTCATGATGTACTCGACATATGAGTTAAATAAACAGGGTGACAATATACAGCCTTAACATACTCCTTTTCCTATTTGGAACCAGTCTGTTGTGGAATATCACTCAACCATAAAAAGAATGAAATAATGCCACTTGCCGCAACATGGATGGATATAGAGATTATCATATCAAGTGAAGTAAGTCAGACCAATACAAATATATGCTATCACTTATATGTGGAATCTAAAAAAATGATACAAATGAAATTATTTACATAATGGAAACAGACTCACAGACTTTGAAAACAAACTTATGGTTCCCAAAGAGGAAGCATAGTGGGGAGGGATAAATTAGGAGTTTGGGATTAACATGTATATACTACTATATATAAAATAGGTAATCAAGAAGGATCTATTGTATAGCACAGGAACTCTGCTCAATATTCTGTGATAACATATGGGAAAAGAATCTGAAAAGAATGACTAAATGTATATGGATAACTGAATTACCTTGCAGTACATGAGAAAGTTACACAACATCGTAAATCAACAATATGTAAATAAAACTTAAATTAAAAAATTTAAAAAGAGCTACTCTGACCACCATCACCCAGGAGTAGACACTCCACCCTGCCAACTGCATTTTCCTAAAGGATTAGTGAAAGTTGCTCAGTTGAATGTGTGACTCTTTGTGACCCCAGGGACTCCAGCTTGCCAGGCTCCTCTCCTCTGTCCATGGAATTTTCCAGGCAAATACTGGAGTGGGTAGCCATTCCTTTCTCCAGGGCATCTTCCTGATACAGGGATCAAATCTGAGTCTCCTGCACTACAGCAGATTCTTTGCTATCTGAGCTACCAGGGATGCCCAAAATTACTAGGTTCCCATTTAATAATTTATTTCTTTGTAATAACAATGAACTCAAGAGCACTGTACCACACAAATATCTTTCTCATTTATCATTTCGTTTGTTACCCATAACAACACTCTAAATTAATTCTCACCTCATTTAAAAATGAAGAATTTGTGACTTGTCTTAGGCCACATATCTAGTAAGTAGGATCTGAGCTGTGGATTTTCAGTTCTGCATTATTCTTCTTTATCACTGTGTCTTACACAACTGCACAAATTTCCACTGGAATGGCTTAGAACATTTTTTTTCTATAGTTTCCAAAAACAGCCAGAGAGTATTTTTTTTTCCCTCATCTAAGTTATACAAGATCAAATAAAATTTTTAACTGTTAGATAAATGATAAGATACATCATTCATATTTTCTTATGGATGAATAATATCAATTCATTAAAATTAAGCAAATGCAATTTGAAATAAATGCAAGATACTATTTTCACTTTTTGACTTACAATTTATAAGTTTAATAACAAGACTTTATGGAGGAAATAGGTATTTGTATGCACTAACTGTGGTAATATAAATTATAATATTTTTGTTGGGCATTAATCTGCCTGCAATGTAGGAGATCAAGGTTTGATCCCTGGTTTGGGAAGATTCCCTGGAGAAGGGAATGGCTACCCATTCCAGTATTCTTGCCTGGAGAATTCCATGGAAAGAGGAGTATGACAGGCTACAGACCATGGGGTTGCAAACAATTGGACATGACTGAGTGAATTTCACAAACAAACAATAAAAATGTAAAATGGAGACTTCATTTGACTTAGCATTTTCACTCTAATGATTTAATTTATGTGCATATTATGGTAAAGTGTATGTATATGTATATATATACATACACATATACACATACTTATTTTTACATTGCATTATTAACAATAATTTTGGGAATAAAGGGAAATGTCCATCATTTGAAGGATGGTTAAATGAATTATGAAATATGCATACACTGATATATCTTCAAAATAAATAAGAGGAGAAAGCACAATAAAAATATGTACAAATTTAATAAAATCCCCCTTACTATAAAAATTATGTAGGTATTGACATTTATTCATAAAAGTTATGAAGGAAACTGAGAATAATGCTTACATTTAGGGACAGAGGCCAGAGGAGCATGTGAGAGATGCTTATTTCTCATATGGCGCCCCTTCTGTACAGTCATGAATGATAACTACAGGCATTAATTACTCCCTAGCTAAAGTCATTTACTTGCAACAGTATTTTTCATAATGGATCTTTAAGTTTCCCTCAGATTTCATGATCTACTATTGAGCAGTAATAAGAGAGTTCACACCATGTTAGGCTGTATCTTGAATATTTGCATTTTTCAAGATTTATGGACTATGTAATCTGATGGGACTAATAAATTCACTCTTTTGACTAGCAAACTCATCTTCACGTTTAACAATCCTAAGCATGAAATGGTTAGAAACAGCTTCTGAACAAAGAAGTAAAATAGACTCCCTCAAAATATACTTTCAAATATACCTTCAAATAAACACCATAAATATGATTGCCTCCAATAAGACTCCCATGACACCCAGCAACCTTCAGTTTAGACATTATGCAAGATAAGATAATTTCTAGAAGTACTTCCCACCTTTTTTTGTCTCTGTCTTCATGTCTTGTACAGGAAATGTTACCCAGATTAACCCCCATGAAGCCCTGAAAAAGACCATCACCAGAACTGAAGGGGGAAAGGTTCATAGAAAGGGCAATAGTTCAAATTGTAATCACTATTTCGGAGACAGTTTCCTTGCTGCCCAAGAGAAAACCAAGTTCCAATATGAAGTAAAGCTTTTGGAAACACATTTGGGTAAGCAGTGAGGCAGATTCATATACACAGTGGAGGGAGCATCTGGAACCACTGATCTGCCTGAATTTGCTTCACTTTGTTCATATCTACTCACCATAGAACACTCGCTAAAAAAAAAAAAAAAATCAGTTGTACTGATATACTGAAAATGATTTCAGGGATGATAATAAGGGAGAAAATCTGAGAAATCAATTTCTTTCTTATTTCTACTTTTGGAGAAAATAAAGAAATTAAAACGTTGAAACTACATATAGTAAAATGATGTTTGTGATCATCAAGACCTGGATGGATTTCAAAGGGTTATGTCATTGAGAAATATACAGAGATCAATATTTTGTAAACAAACTTCTTATTTAAAAACTAGCTATCTTTGGCCTATTTATGGGGCTTTTAATTGAAAGAAACGAAAATGAGATAGGAAGACGCCAAGTGAAGATGGTGGACCTTAGATGATACCCTTTGGGAAGCAGCTGTAGCATAGTCATTGGCATGCTAAATTTCCCCTGTGTTATGCTAGAATATTAAAGGAAAAGAAAAAAAAATAAATGGTTTTAAAAAGGAGAACATTCCAAGTGAGTAATTTTAATTGGCTGTAGTGATTTTTTTTAATCAACAGTTTAATAAGCGGTTAGAATAGAAGCTATCTGGATCACCGCCAGGCTTCAACGATGTCAACCATCTAAAAGACTCATCAAGTAAAACCTAACGGACACCACAGAGTAAAAGGGCAGCTGTGCTTTCATTTATACCTTTTCGAATCAGCAAAAACAATGTACAGTCCAAGTAATTCAATCAAAATATCAGCCTTCTAGTCTTAGATAAAAGCTTTCATTCTCTTGAATGCTTTCCTAATGTCTACAGACAGAATACTGTTCTCCACCACTGAAGCACAGAGAAATGTATTTGTGTTTACATATGTATGTGTATTATTGTTATTGTATAGTTGCTCAGTCACGTCCTACTCTTTTGCGACCCCATGGACTGTGGCCCATTATGTTCCTCTGTTCATGGGATTTCCCAGGCAAGAATACTTGGAGTGGCTTGCCATTTCCTTCTCCAGGGAATCTTCCTGACCCAAGGATCAAATGTATGTCTTCTGTATCACAGGCAGACTCTTTCCCATCTGAGCCACCAGGGAAGCCTGTGTGTGTGTGTGTGTGTGTGTGTGTGTATTTATGTGGATGGATATTTAGATACACAGTCCATAGGTCGCCAAGAGCTGGACATGATGGAAGTGACAGAGCACAACACAGCTTTATGTTTGCAGCATTTAATACAATACCTGGAAGAGAGTGGGCACTGATTAAATGTTTTTGAAATGCACGAATGAATAAATGAAAATAGTATTAGGTTAGCTACTGTGCAAAAGAAAAAGGAAAGTGTAAATGGTCATAGCAATGAAGTTCACCATCTAAGGAAAATAATAGACAGGTATACAAACTCAGATAACTTTTCAAGGCTACATATGGTAAATAATGAATCACAGCCCTCCATGTTCAGATGCCAGAAAGCATGCAGTTCTTTTCTATCGGTGGTGAAAAGCCACCTAAAACTGGTTAAAAAAAAAAAATTAACATTCAGCAATCTCACAAATTCCCTACAAGGTAAACCAAGTAAGATAAAACAGCAACAACCCAATATTTCTCTGCCTCATGGGTGTGCTGGCAGCTTTGATTAGTGAATATTTATAAAGCACTTTGAAGATGAAAAGTGATAAACATTATCTAACAGCCTTGTAAATGCAAATGTGTCAGGTCTTATGAAATTTAACAGAAATTAGAGAGTGACAAGCTACGCACTCACATATTAAAAAAAAAAAAAAAAAAAAAAAAAGCTCAACTAAGGCTTTGCGTTTAAAGAGGCCAGAAAGGGGAGAAAAGACATCTACACTAGGGCAGAGAATCAAGCTAATCTATACCCCACCCCCAACCCCACCAACACACACACTGAAGAAACGCTTAATTTAAAGCCTGAAAGATGATGTGCTTTGTAACAGCAGGTAACCAATGTTTTGTTAAAGCCAATGAATTACCATGCAGAAAAATGCAAATCACAATAAAACACATCACAAGCAAATTTAACCCTGCTCTGTTCTCAGTGGAGCAATTATCAAGCTTTATAATTCAACTAGGGGTGGGCAATTTTACTTCTTGCTTGTGGAAACTGCAGACTCCCCCAACGGTTTTGCTTCATCCCCAGAAACACAAATAGTTTCAAAATCTCCCCCACTGCCATTTTTTATAGTTGCATTTTTTAAATGCTTCTACTTCTCCACCCACTGACTTTAATTATATTTAGCCTAATAGGATTGCCTGAACAGATAACCTTTTTACACAAAGAGAGGAACTTCACACCACAGCCTTTCTCTCCATTTTGTCTATCAGTTAGAAGGCTTGGATTTAATATCTTTGTCTGTTTGCAGGCCGATTTTAAGCATTTAAAATTTATGTGAACTAGATATTTGATTAAAGAGCCAGAACTATAGCCTTAATTCCAGGATGATTTTCAGCTGTTAGGTCAGGGCATGAGTTTGAGTTTACAGCAGAATTTTTGGCATCGAAAGGAGTAGGTACCTGATGACAAATCCTTTTTAAAGAGTACTGAAATGGTGGTAAATAATACCCACTGAAATTGAATTCAAGCATGAAGAAAAAAGTGTAAAAAAAGAAAAAATGGAACAAATACAGTGCAGTATGAGTTCTGAGAAGCACTGTATGAAAAAATATATTAAAAGCAAATAGTAAATCCATTCTTAAACTGCCTTGAAAATACAACTTTTCAGTTACTAAAGAAAGGAGAGAGGAAGAAGCAGAAGCTATTATTGCTATTATAATCCATAATCTTATTTTATATTTGGGACTTGTGAAACTCTCATTTTAAAGGAGGCCTTAAAAGGCTTCAATGCTGTGTATTTTGCTAAATAAATATGGCAGAACAAATAAACCACAGACAATAATGTATTGTGCAAGCTCTAAAGAGTTAGATAGCTCTTTAAGGCTCAGTGTTTTTTAATATATATAGCAATTGGGTGTCTGTGACAAAATAAACTGGAATGGCTACAATTTTATATTGCTGATACCTTGAACACTTAGTAGCTAAGTGAATTTTCAGTGGATATACTTTGCCCAACTTATGAGTAATAGAATACATATGAAAATCAACTTTTCCAATCCTTAAGCATTGGGCTTTAAAGATCAAATGAGATGCTTATATACAAAAGTGACTTAAAAACCATAACAAATGCAACAAATATTAGATTTTAGTAGCTATTTCAAATGATGTAAACTCTTTGAAAAAAAAACAAAATATTGACCTGTCCACATGGGATTCACAAGCCATTAATATTCATCAACATCATCGTTGATTCCTATTTTTTTCATGAATTAATCAAAGACACTTTTTCAGTCCATCTGTTCACATTAAACAAGTTATAAGCAAAGACCTCATTTAACAAAATAGAGGATATGAAGGGGAAGGGAATGTTTCTTGCTTGACATCCCTGACTTATATCTGTTTTATTCAATCTGGAACTTCTGGAGAGTAGGTAATAAATATCTTATCTTATGCAACTACAAATTTCTTTAGAATATTCATCCACTTAATAAGTGAGTAATCCCCCCAAAGTGGATATCTCCCATGTAATATCTTCCTAACTCAAGAACTACAGTGGTCCTTAATAGTTTAATAGTTAAGGGGAAAAATAAAATCCTGGTATTCTAAATTGTTTATTGAATTGCATTTTTTTTTCTTATAAATCACATTAAGAATGGTGGTTACATGTATTTAAAATTTCCATTTACTGCATGTATTAAGTATATATATAGTATGCATGTATGTTTATATATATATATATGATTACTTAGCTTTTTAAGGTTAATATTGAAGAAATTATTATAAGGATACCTTGTTTTTGCCTTTTTCCTTATTGAGGCTTGCAGATACTGTCTTTTTTCTTTTTTTACTAATTGAAGGTTTGAGGCAATCCTAGATTTAAAGTCTATTGATGTCATTTTTCCAACACTATTTGCTCACTTCCTATCTCTGTATCACATTTTGGTAATTTTGGCAATATGCCCTAACTTTATTATTATGATTTTTATTATATTTGTTATGGTGATCTGTGATCAGTGATCTTTGATATTGCTACTATCACTTTCTTAAGATTCAAGTGATGATTAGCACTTTTTAGCAATAAAGCATTTTTTTAATTAACATATTTATGTACTTTGGGGTTTTTTCTAGACCTAATGATATTGCACACTTAATAAACTATGGTATGAGATAAACACCATATTTATATGCACTAAGAAACCAAAAAATTCACATGACTTTTTTAATTGCAACATTTGCTTTATTGGGGTGGTCTGGAAATGAACCTGCAATATTGCTGAAGGATGCCTGTGTTTAAAGTACTTTTTGTTAGTAAAAGTTGTTTTCCAATTTGAAAAACAACTCTGCAAATTAACTTTTGTGTGTTTAGCCATTTACAAATTGAGAACTATCCGTTCAGCAGATTCTGTTACAAAGACCCTTTGAGCGCCGTGAGTCTGGTTACTCCCGGGTCAGACCATAGTTTAAGGAGCTGTGGTAGGATCCCAAATGCAGCTTCGTGTTCAGTAGCATCTGTTGCTAACGACAGCGTCCTCCCTGTCGACCTCACAGCACCCCTGTCTTTAGTCAGTACCCAGACCCTGCCGAGGCTGCATGCCACAGTCAATACTGTCTGTGTTCCTCAAATGCAAATTAACACCTGTTCTCCTCACTGAAATATGACCAGGCAGTAAGTAGCAGCTCCATCTGTTCTCCAACGTCAACTTATAATAAATAGTCTTCTCCTTTGTTCTTGTCTATATGTTTTTAAAATTAAATCTAAATTGGTGTATAATTAGTATTGTTTTAATAACTTAAACGAAGAGATGAGATGAAAAGTCTGATTTTTTATATTCCTTACATTAGATTATATTGTGTACTTTTACAAAAGCAAGGAAGACCCACGTACAAATTTAATCACTGTAATTAAAGTGAGGGGTTTCCCTGGTGGCTTGGATGGTAAAGCGTCTGCCTGCAATGTGGGAGACCCAGGTTTGATCCCTGGGCCACGAAGATCCCCTGGAGAAGGAAATGGCAACCCACTCCAGTACTCTTGCCTGGAAAATTCTCTTGCCTGGTAGGCTACAGTCCATGGGGTTGCCCATGCTTATAGACTCTAAAAAATAGATTAAATGCTATTTAAAATTTTTCCTTTTCATTCCTTTAACATGATTTAATAAAGTTGATCTAATATTTAGTGTTTGATTGTTGATGACAAATTTTTTTTTACCTACAACCTTTTGTTAAAGTGAGCTATAATGACAGATAGATACAGGTTGATAGAATTTCTATAAATATCTATAGATACATGATTGTTCTCTCACATACACTAGAATAAAATCATCTAATTTTAATAAGAATGAAGAAAATTGATTCTGAAAGTTGTAAAATAATAAAAATAGATACAACTGAATTCTCTATGAATAGTGCTATTAAAATATCATAAATGCCACATAGTAACTTCTACTTTGGCCAAGATAAAGTAACCCTTCCACCTTAAACAATAATAAAAAACTAAATATTTATGAAACAAGGGTTTTCAAGACATTGGACATCAGGCCACATGAGATAGAAATCCCTGAAAGATGAACAACAAATGAGTTAAGTTCTACCACTGTCCCTCCTTACTGTGTATAGAGAGTTTCTAGGCTGAAACACAGGGAGGGAAACTGAGGTAGAGCCCAACATATGACATGAGTTGAGGAGTCAGACCTGAAAGTCTCAGGTGACCAAGGAAGCATGGATTTTCATGAGAAACTCCTGAAGAGGAGAGACCCACCTAAGAAGAAATCCAGAGACAGGCAGAAGGGTCCCCTTGGGTATGTGTCACAGACAGCAGGGGTATTATCAGAGCTTGTATGAGATAAAACCACCTGAGTCTCAGGAAAGAATCACCAAAAGGTTTTGAGGGAACAGTACCCAGAACGCACAGAAAATTGGAAATAATGCCCATTCCTACCATCCAGACTAGAAGATATAATTCACTGACATTGTGCACAATACTCAATCTTGACTCTGTATCAAGGAATAATCAGACTTCCACTACATTTGACTTCGGTCCTGCCTACCAAATCTTAAAAGTGAAGTTGCTCAGTCATGTCCAACTCTTTGCGCCCCATGGACTATAGCCCATCAGGCTCCTCCATCCATGGAATTTTCTAGGCAAGAGTACTGGAGTGGGTTGCCATTTCCTTCTCCAAGGAATCTTCCTGACCCAGGGATCAATCCTGGGTCTCCCGCATTGCGGGCAGATGCTTTACCCTCTGAGCCACCAGGGAAGCCCAAATCTTAAAGACAAAACCAAAAAGAATTAGAGTCTTTACAAGTTACTTTAAGTCCAGAAAAAAACTGAAGCACACATAGAGATACAGAAATATTCAGCACCCAACAAGATGAAATTCACAATAATTGGTATCCAGTTAAAAGTTACCAGACATGCAAAGAAGTGAAAAAATGTAGCCCATAATAAAGAGAAAAATCAAACAACTGAAATGAGACAGAACCAATGCAGATGCTAAAATTAAAAATAAGCACACTGAAGCAGTGATTCATTCTAAATTTCACATGTTGAAAAAGTAGACATAGGTAAGATACAGAAAGAGACTAAAATAAAAATATTTAGAGATTCAAGTTATATCTGAAGCAAAACAAATATAATGAGTAGGATAAGGAAGATTAGACATTGAAGAAGAAAAGAATGAAACTCACAGAGAAAAAAAGAGAATTGAAAGAAATGAGCTGTGGGATAACTTCAGCAGCTTAACATGTGCAATTGGAGTCCATGAGGAGGAAAGAGAAGTGATTAAAGAAAATATTTAAAGAAGAAAAGCTAAATATGTTCCAAATTTGAGGAAAACTACAAATCCATAGACACAAGACATGCAGTAAATTAAAAAAAAAAATGAAGCATCAAGAAAATTATACCAAGGCACAGCATAATAAATTTCTCAAAACAAATCATAGAAAATCTTAAAAGCAGTTAGAAAAAAAGAAACATATGTACAAGAGGAAAAACATAAGTGTGATTGCATGTTTCTCATCAAAATCAAGAAGGCAATGGAATAACATTTTTAAAGCATGAAAGCAAAACCTGCCAGCCTAGAATTCTAGATTGAATAAGATACTTTTCATACTTGAAAAACTAAAGACTTTTTCATGCATTAAAAAATGGAAAGCATTCATCTCAAGTAGATGAGTATGACATACAATAAATGTTAAAGGAGGTCCTTTAAACCAAAGGAAAATTGAAACAGATACAACTTTCTAATCTACATAAAGAAATTAAGAGTACTAAAATAATGAAAAGAGTAAATGTAAATAAGTTTTCTGCATTATTTAAATAGGTTTAAAAGATAATTGTTAAAAACAAAAATACAGTCTACTATAGAGCTTATAACACATATAAAAATAAATATATGACAGCAGTAGACCAAAGTCTAAGAGAGGAGACATAAAAGTATGTTGTGGTAAAGTTCTTGTTCCATGTGAAACACGGTCAAAGACCACTTGAAGTAGACTGTGATAAGCTAAAGACGTATACTCTAAACACTCGGGCAACCACTAAAATAGTCAAACAAAAAGTTATAGCTAACAAACTTACAAAAAAAGAAAAAAAATCATAAAACATACTGAACTAATCAATAAGAAGACAGAAAAAAATAATGGGACAAATAAGAGATAAAACAAACAGAAAACAAAAACAAGATATGTGTAAATATAACCATCTCAATAACCACATTAATGATAAATGGTCAATACACTTCAAATAAATATGCCAACTGTTGTGCCCAAGTTCTTCAGTGAATTATCTCATTTAATTAAAAAAAATATCTATAAGGAGATCACTGCTCAGATCTCATTTTACATATGTTCAGTGAAATTATTTAATTTGCTTCTGTTTTTGTTGCAAATACTCTACAAGTCCAGACTCTCAAAATCAGAATAGCTCTACTTCCTCTGGGAAATAAAAAACATGAAAAACACATGTGCACGCTCAATAGTGCCCAGCTCTTTGTGACCTCATGGATGCTAGCCCACCAGGCTCCTCTGTCCATGGGATTTTCCAGGCAAGCACACTGGAGTCACTTGCCGTTTTCTTCCCAACTCAAGAGATGAACCCGGGTCTCCTGCTTGGCAGGAGGATTCTTTACCACTGAGCCACCTGGGAAGCCCCATGTTTTACAATGTTAAAATTCTATAACAGTTTCAATGATCATGTCATAATTTTTATCACATTTACAGTACATATTTCTTCACACTGATAAATGCACACCCTATGGGAAACCAAAAACTTTTTTGGTTTATTTATTTGTGATAACTTTTAGAATTATGTTGCCAAAAATCTCTAAATTTGCTATTTACATAGTCCATCATTTTCTAGAATCAATCTTGCCACACTGGATGGCTTTCTCAAACACCTGTGGCCCCACTGGTCAGTATAATCACAGCAATAAACTCAAAATGACCTTCCCACCTAACCTAGTATGAACAATTATTGTCCATATTGCCCTCACCACCTTCTGTTCATGCACTAATGTGTTTATTTATTGTCTTTGATTGATGATAGCTGGCAGGTAGCATTTAGATAAAAATCATGTGGTTCAAGTAAGGAGTAATAAGCAAATCTTTAAGAGAAGTTGCAAAGTATGAAATCAACAACATCATGCAGAATGTAGTCAGAAATCTTGATACTATAAGAGACTGCAAAATGTCATCTTTTAAACTAGGAAACTGAGGGACTTCCTGGTGGTTCAGTGGTTAAGAAGTTTGCACTCCCAATGTAGGAGGCCCAGGTTAGATTCTGGTCAGGTACCGAGGTCCCACTTGCCACAGCTAAGACCTGGCACAGACAAATTTAAAAAATGATAAATAAATAAAAATAAAGTAGGGAACTGATATTACACTGAGACTTGCCACATGATGGGCATTGTGCTGTACATTGCACATTCACCACCTCCTCATATTGCTAAAATGTAAGATACTTTTGAAATATTAATTGGCACTATCTATTCTCCACAGTTCCTTCTACCTTCTGGCCACTTGCTCATTGAGTCAGTGAGTGTTCCCTACTCATGGAAAGGATGATATGAGGGATCACAGAAATAAATACACAAAGATGATTGGATTTCAAATATCTAATTCTCAAGAGAATGTGAGAAACTCATACAATATAGATAAGTAGCCCTGATGAGTAAGAAAGAATTTATCCATCCAGGCATTATAAAGGAGGGGAAGGGATGGGAAGAGATGTTAGGAATACAAAGAGATACATGGGAATCGGTCACAATGAGGATAAGGGGCTCATAGAAGAAGCTTATGAAAAGGAAATGAATCATCAACCAAGGACCTCTAACCCTGGCTCCAAAGCACACCACCCATCACCAGTGACACCGTAGGAGCACAATTCCTTTTCAAAACTGTCCAGGCTCTGTTTATTTAAGTACCTGTATCATTAGCATCTAGGAAATACATCAATTGTCCTGTCTTGTGGTGTCCACTGAGGATTTCTCTTTGATTGCATCATCATGGTACTAGCTGATTGTCTGGAAGAGTTGATGACCTTTTCAGGTTTTCCTATACTTTGTCCAAAAGATCCCTAATTTCTCTATCGCTTTTCATCACCAAAGTACAGTTTTGTGTCTATATTACTCCCTTCCATGGAAGACTGGTTTCTGGACTTATGGAGGATGACTGAAAATGAGGAAGGGAAAAACTCTTATTTTTATTCTTGTATTTGATGTAATGAATCAGTTTTATTTGTCTCTTGATCCAACATATGGGTAAAATTATCATGTTATAGTTAAAACTTATAGGGGCTTCCCTATATGATAACTTGATATGATATGATAATACGATCTGAGCCTCCAGTGGCTTCAGTGAACGTCACTTGCAAAATTAAGCAGTGGGCTAAATTTGGCTTCCAGACTCTAATTAGACAATAACTTTTTTTTTTTTTTTTTTGCAGCCGAGTCTCGCAAATCTTTATTTTTTTTTTACCGTAGCTTTTATATTCTAAGTTAGTACATTTTTAAGGGGAAGATAGTTTAATATTATATCGGCTCATCCTTCATGAAATCAGGGTGTTTTCTGCATACTTCTTTGTGAGAGTCTTGTATATTATCTTCTGGCCTTGGGGCCTATTGACATTTTATGACCTAGGTGAATGCAAAGCTGTTTTCCATAATCTATTCTTTAATGAACACAAAGGTCAGTCCTTTTGCAGAAGTTATCAGTTAAATTTATCTAAAAGGTTTACCACACAAAGATTCTGCAGCTCCAGTGAGGCAGCCCCTGTTTAGCATTCCTGGTTAAAATTATCAATTCTAAACTCTTATTTTTCTAAATCTTTAACTATAACCACTTTTAGAATAATATTTTATGTTCTCTAATAGGGCTTCCTCACCCCCGAAGGGCTCTGTGCCTATTAGGGCCTTTTGTGTGATCAGGTTCTTTATGCTGTTTATGGTTAAGGTGTTGTGAGCAGTTATGTACATTAGTACGCATTTGCCAAGCAGGCTAGAATGCCAGCAAAGGGGTCTAAATTGAAACACTCCTTTTATCCAGGATAATCTTATAGGATACCACCGTCCGGTGGACATATTAATTAAAGTTCTAAGTTGATTCTGTTTGGAAAGAGATCGGGGAAGGCCTTCTACCCATGTCACAGAAATTAGGGAGTAGTCTAATATAGCAAGCATCAGAAAGACAGAGATCATCTTTAAGGTGAGCGCCGGGGCAGCTTTTCGAAATCCCTGAGGTCCTGATCTGCCTTGCTTGTCAGGTCTTCTCCTCACGACCTTGTCATGGGTGGGATCTCATGTGCTGGCTCCTGGCATCTCCCCCTTTTTTATTTTTTAAGACAGCCAGATGGATCTCAGTCATGAGCTTCTGAGTGTTCTGCCGGAGAGTTCTGGCAAGAAAGTGAAGCAAGCATAGCTATAAAAACATTTTAGGGGAGGCTGAAGATCCCTGTAGAGAAGCTATTCTCTGTGCTTGATGGCAAAGCAACTTAATTTGTCCCCATGTGGGTACGGAGGCTTGTTGAGTTGCCCGTGCAGAATGTCTTGGTTGCAGGTCATAAGGCATCTGATCTTCGGGTTCCCTGTTCGTGGCACCACTTGCTGGGGTCCAGCCTCGGCAGGATCCAGGGGGTACCCTCAGGATGAACGGCATTTGCGAGAGAAGACACGTGAGACCAGCCTTGATGGGGCCAAGTATCGGCTCATCCTTCAAGAAACCAGGGTGTTTTCTGCATACTTCTTTGTGAGAGTCTTGTACAGTATCTCGACAATAACTTTTATAAATAACTATTGAAGCCCCCGATTGCTCAGACAGTAAAGTATCTGTCTATAATGAGGAGACCCAGGTTTGATCCCTGGGTCAGGAAGATCCCCTTGAGAAGGCAATGGCAAAGCACTCCAATATTCTTGCCTGAAGAATCCCATAGACAAAGGAGCCTGGCGGGCTACAGTTCATGTCAGTGGGGTTGCAAACAGTCGGATGTGACTGAGCAACTAATATTTTCACTTTTATAAACACCAAAGTGCTGCACTCAATATGCCAGCAAATTTGGAAAACTCAACAGTGGCCACAGGGCTGGAAAAGGTCAGTTTTCATTCCAATCCCAAAGAAAGGCAATGCCAAAGAATGCTCAAACTTCCGGACAATTGCACTCATCTCACATGCTAGTAAAGTAATGCTTGAAATTCTCCAAACCAGGCTTCAAAACGTGAACCATGAACTTCCAGATGTTCAATCTGGTTTTAGAAAAGGCAGAGGAACCAGAGATCAAATTGCCAACATCCACTGGATCATCAAAAAAGCAAGAGAGTTCCAGAAAAACATCTATTTCTGCTTTATTGACTATGCCAAAGCCTTTGACTGTGTGGATCACAATAAACTGTGGAAAATTCTGAAAGAGATGGGAATACCAGACCACGTGACCTGCCTGCCGCTTGAGAAACCTGTATGCAGGTCAGGAAACAACAGTTAGAACTACACATGGAACCACAGTTTTCAGTTCAGTTCAGTTGCTCAGTCATGTCCCACTCTTTGCGACCCCATGAATCGCAGCACACCAGGCCTCCCTGTCCATCACCAACTTCCGGAGTCCACCCAAACCCATGTCTATCCAGTCGGTGATGCCATCCAGCCATCTCATCCTCTGTCATCCCCTTCTCCTCCTGCCCCCAACCCTTCCCAGCATTAGAGTCTTTTCCAATAAGTCTATTATTTGCATGAGGAGGCCAAAGTATTGGAGTTTCAGCTTCAACATCAGTCCTTCCAATGAATATTCAGGACTGATTTCCTTTAGGATGGACTGGCTGGATCTCCTCACAGTCCAAGGGACTCTCAAGAGTCTTCTCCAACACCACAGTTCAAAAGCATCAAATCTTCAGCACTCAGCTTTCTTTATGGTCCAACTCTCACATCCATATATGACCACTGGAAAAACCATAGCCTTGACTAGACGGACCTTTGTTGGCAAAGTAATGTCTCTGCTTTTTAATATGCTGTCTAGGTTGGTCTTAGCTTTTCTTCCAAGGAGCAAGCATCTTTGAATTTCATGGCTGCAGTCACCATCTGCAGTGATTTTGGAGCCCAGAGAAATAAAGTCTCTCGCTGTTTCCACTGTTTCCCCATCTATTTGCCATGAAGTGATGGGACCGGATGCCATGATCTTAGTTTTATGAATGTTGAGCTTTAAGCCAACTTTTTCACTCTCCTCTTTCACTTTCATCAAGAGGCTCTTTAGTTCTTCTTCACTTTCTACCATAAGGGTGCTGTCATCTGCATATCTGAGGTTATTGCTATTTCTTCCAGCAATCTTGATTCCAGCTTGTGCTTCATCCAGCCCAGTGTTTCTCATGATGTACTCTGCATGTAAGTTAAAGAAGCAGGGTGACAACATACAGCCTTGATGTACTCCTTTACCTATTTGGAACTAGTCTGTTGTTCCATGTCCAGTTCTAACTGCTGCTTTCTGACCTGCATAAAGATTTCTCAAGAGGCAGTATAGTTAATATATAATATCAGTTACACTGGTAAACACTAGATTTGTTCTCTATGAGTCTGCATCTTTTCATTATATTTACTGGGTTGTATTTTTATATTTCACATATAATTGAAGTATATGTCTTTCTCTGACTTATTTCACTTAGCATATTACCATTCCACTCCATCCATGCTGTTGCAAGTGCCAAAATTTCATTGTTTTTTTACAGCTGAATACCATGAAAAACATATATTTCATTATATATATAATCATTCCTTAATTTCTCTGATATTTCATTGTTAGTGTTTATCTTTCTAGTATATTCTGGTCTTTTTCATTGATGGCTGTTCTGCAAATAATTATGATTTTTGTTGCTTCCATGAGAGGAGGTAAACTTAAGGTTTTCTACTCTGCCATCTTGGCTGATCTCCTTATCATTTTTTTCCCAATTAAAAACTATACATGTTTATTATATAAAATTATAAACAAATATATTTTAGAAATACAGAAAATTACAAGAAGGGGAAAGTGAAAGTGAAATTGCTCAGTCATGTCTGACTCTTTGCGACCCCATGGACTATAGTCTACCAGGTTCCACCAACCATGGGATTTTTCCAGGCAAGAATACTGGAGTGGTTTGCCATTTCCTTCTCCAGGAGAACTTCCTGACCCAGGGATTGAACCCAGGTCTCCCACATCGTAGGCAGACGCTTTACCGTCTGAGCTACCGGGGGGAAGTCCCCATTAGGGACTTTCCCCACAAGAAGGGGAAAACACCCATAATTTTATTATCTCTATAAGCAGTATTGCCATTCAGTACATATATTCCTAGTTATTTTCTAGATTCATTTATTATGTTGACTTTTATATTTTTAGATGCTCTCCTACTGTAACTTGAATGCTTTAGAGATATTAAAACATGGGTCTGTATTTCTCCAGTGGGCACCAAGTCTGTTGAACATGTTCCGCCTTCTGTTAATAAAATGTGAACTGATGATCCAGTGGGGCAAAAGTCAGTAGAGAGGCTCATTTAGGATAACTGTACAGCAAACGCAGAACACGCAAACATCTTTCTGTATTTTATTTTAAGCTAGTTCTTATTAGCATCTCTCTGCTTACAAGTGGCTTTATTAGAAAACAGTTTGAAATAAATGTGTATTACATGAAAACACAGTTGATTTTAAATTCATTCTTTTTTCATTTTTGCATGTTACACAAAATTATTTCCTGTTGTCATCTTGTTTAAGTAGAAAAGGCTGAGTCCTATTTTTTTTGTCTTGGCTACAAGTGAGTAAGCCTCATGTAACGACACACCTCTGCGAAATGATTTGCAATAAATAACAGCTCAGGGGAACTAAAAAACGCTAAGTAGAATTAAAAGCAACAACAACAAAAAGAAACTCTGTTGTCTTGAACTAAACAACAAAGTTTTCATGTTGTGAAAATACCAGAATTATACACACCCTTATGTTCACAGCTCTCAGTCCTTATTCCACTTGATCAATTTAATGCTATGAAGCATTAAAATAATTTATGTTTATATACCTGACAAATTGTGAAAAAATTAGTGGTTCTCACCAAACATCTAGATTTTTCTTATATTTTCCCTGCCCCAAGGCTTCTAGGTGTGGTCGTACGGTAAATTGTTGCAATGGATCATGAAATGGAAGGACGTAGGGCTGTGTCCCTTGCACTAATGTAGTTAAGAATGAATGTTTCTCCCTCTACCTCTTTCTGTGTCTCTCCATAACTGGAAACAAACAAAAACACATGGCTCTTGGAGTTCTAAGAGGAAGCAACCCAAATTCCTGATTCACAGCATGAGGGAGAGCTGTGCTGCATGAAGTAGAAGAAAAACACAAGTAAGAGATAGATGTTATTTTTGCATATAGGGTTATCGTTACCATCTTTCTAAATTCCATATATATGCATTAGTATACTGTATTGGTCTTTATCTTTCTGGCTTACTTCACTCTGTATAATGGGCTCCAGTTTCATCCATCTCATTAGAACTGATTCAAATGAATTCTTTTTAACAGCTGAGTAATTCCACGGTGTATATGTACCACAGCTTCCTTATCCATTCGTCTGCTGATGGGCATCTAGGTTGCTTCCATGTCCTGGCTATTATAAACAGTGCTGCGATGAACACTGGGGTGCACGTGTCTCTTTCAGATCTGGTTTCCTCGGTGTGTATGCCCAGAAATGGGATTGCTGGGTCATATGGCAGCTCTATTTCCAGTTTTTTAAGAAATCTCCACACTGTTCTCCATAGCGGCTGTACTAGTTTGCATTCCCACCAACAGAAAAAGAGACACAGATGTACAGAACAGAATTTTGGACTCTGTGGGAGAAGACGAGGGTGGGATGTTTCAAGAGAACAGCATCAAAACATGTATATTATCTAGGGTGAAACAGATCACCAGCCCAGGCCGGATGCATGAGACAAGCGCTCGGGCCTGGTGCACTGGGAAGACCCAGAGGAATCGGGTGGAGAGGGAGGTGGGAGGGGGGATCGGGATGGGGAACACATGTAAATCTATTGCTGATTCATGTCAATGTATGGCAAAAACCACTACAATATTGTAAAGTAATTAGCCTCCAACTAATAAAAATAAATGAAAAAAAAAAAAGAAAGAAGAAATGTTATTTTTGACAAACCACTGATTGTTGTTGCTAAGTCACTAAGTCACGTCCGAATCTTTTGCGACCCCGTGGGCTGTAGCCTGCCAGGCTCCTCTGTCCATGGAATTTTCCAGGTAAGGATACTGGAGTGGGTTGCCATTCCCTTCTCCAGGGGCTCTTCCCGACCCAGGGATCAAAGCCTGTCTCCTGCACTGCAGGTGGGTTCTTTACTATTGAGCCGCCAGGAAGGCCCTAACCACTGAACTGGAGGGGTTTATTTCTTACCGAAGTATGGTCTAGTTGTACATTTAGCCTTGCCTTATTGGTTAGGACAGGTTGAAGCACGCTTGCGAGGATGTAGATGGTAGCTGAATAGCTAAGGAGGAGCCTAGGACAGGTCTCAGCTTATTCTCAACCTCTCAGCTCCACATTCACTCCCTCCTTCCTGCTCCACATAAGGATCTGGACTCCAAGCATCTCTCCTTTATCACGAGCATGATGCCAAGCTTTGTTGACAGAGGGTACCACTCTGTTGATTGACAGGGGCCTCTCTTCCTTGATTTTGGAGTGCTGCCTTTTGCTCATGCTGCACAATCCTTCACGGGGTGTGTATGTGTGTGTGTGCACATCCAGTGTCATTCTGCCCCAACTGCACACTCAGAGTGTAGAGTCCAGTAGCCATCTCGTAGACCAGGTTGGGACACAGTGACCACTGCCTGTGTGAGGCCTGTTGCTGACAACAAGCACCCCAGTGTCTCCCCTTGAGCCCCTGCCCATCAGCCTCAGCTCTGCTGGATTTGAAGTGTTGTTTCCTCCAGGCCACCAGACACAACCACCTGCTCTTCAGGCCACATGCCATGGCCAGCAATCAGGCTACTTACCATTGACCCTTTCTCCATGCCTGCCTACCCATAGATGTGCAGAGCTGTCTGCCTGCCACAGATGACTGTTTCCTGCTTTCCTGGCAATTCTGGACCAGTTCTGACCTGGACAACTCAGCAAACTTGCCTGTCATCCAGCAGATTATAATCACTGTTTTTGCAATGGGGTCAGAACCCCAGTTTTGGGGAAGAGAGGGCCTTTTTAAATTGTCTTTCTTTATACGAGCTCATCTATGCACACATAGTTTATATTTTAAACATTTATATTTTAAAGGGGCACAATAGCTAAAAATATTTGAGAAATAATGAAACCAGTAAAGAGACTGCATAGCTAAATGAATGAGTGAGGTGACTGGTAATAAAAAACTAAACTGGGTGTATCTGAGAAGAGTTGACCTAGGTCACCAAGTAGGATTATAAGCAGTAAGTTTAGAGCAGGCAAAGATTTAAAATTAACTTTATGTGAGTTTTTTTCCAGAGTTTGTATAAGGAAAGTTAAAACAAGCAACTGTCTGTCTTACTAAAATTGAGGAACTGCAATTGAGTAGGAAATGCAACCAACATATAAGAATTTTTCTCTGAATCTTTGCATTACCTTAAATATATTTATCAGGTCTAGAGTCACGAGCACTAGTCAAGATCAATTTTCAGCATTCAATTTATCTACAGCAGAAAATATAGCAGGAATGTATTCAATAGCTTTGCAAATGTCCTTCCCAAATGAATCTACCCCTATGACTCTCTAAGAAGCATCAAACCCATATCAGAGAGAGATTTTCTTGTTCATTTAGGAAATGTCAATGTGCCCGGTGTCAAAAATAAGCTATTCATAGGAAACTATGCTCAGAGATGCAGCTAAATCAACAGTAAAGAAGGATACTTCCGTTACATGTTAATTTCACTCTAAATCACTAAGTAGTCTCTGCTGTTCAGAAATTTTTAGATTTGAAATATGAGATTAAAATGTTTTAATTTTAAAACATAATGTACAACAAATGTTAGTTAACCTGTCTTTACTAGGATGCATTAGTCTACGGTTGTGAAAGTGAAACTTAACAGGAGTTCTTTTTGTAAAAATATTTTCCACATTACACTAAATTGGATACAGCTTTTTCTTGTTCAGAAATTTTACCCATATTCAAGCAGAGGACTGCATTTCTGCTGAGTCAGGTTAGGTAAATCATTGTCTTCATTTGCTCTTCCGTCTTAGTAATACACAGAGGAAGTATAGATTAATGCAGTCATTTTTAATCTTCAGTTTTTCATTTTCATATTTTTCACATACCAAGTCATTATTCTTACCATTGATTTTTCTTCATTGCTCCACATGAATCATTTTTATTTTCCTGATGTTAATATTCAATGTTTAGGGATTTTAGTTCCCTTGGACAGTAAGGAGATCAAAGCAGTCAGTCCTAAAGGAAATCAACCCTGAATATTCATTGGAAGGAATGACACTAAAGCTCTAATACTTTGGCCACATGATGAGAACTGACTCATTGGAAAAGACCCTGATGCTGGGAAAGATTGAAAGCAGGAGGAGAAGGGGTGATAGAGGATGAGATGGTTGGATGGCATCATGGACTCAATGGACATAAGCATGAGCAAACTCCAGGAGATAGTGAAGGACAGGGAAGCTTGGCGTGCTGCAGCCCATGAAGTCACAGAGTCAGGCACAACTGAATGGCTGAACAACAGCATACATATTCACATCAATAGCAAAAATAACCCCAGATCTCCCCTGCTCCTATATCCATATTTTTTGCAATGTGACTTTGTAAGATTTCCCATTGACAGATGGAGTTCATTTCTCTCCATTGAGCCTGGATTGAAATTTTGATGAGCTTTGGGCAGTAGCATGTCATTATACCAGTTCTGAGTCAAAGCCTCTTGAGGCCTCGTTCATTTTTACTGTTTCTCAACTGCCATAGACAAGTCCGGACTTGTGTGTCCTATGATGAGAGACAAAGTGGAGTGAAGATGAACTATCCCAGCCGAAGCCACTGTAGACCAACTTGCCTCCAGTCAACCTGAGAGTTGACTACAGTCTAATGAATGAGTCTAAATGAGATCAGAAGAACAAGAATGCCGAGCACAGCTCAAACTGCTGGCAAATAAGATAAAAGCTAAATGAAAAACTTTTCTTTTAAGTCACTAAATTTTGGAGTGGCTTGGTATGCAGCAAAAGCTAGCCAATGTGTTTATTCTATACTTTATCTGTTAGAATTAAGATTCTCCCTCACATATTCATTCAAATTAGAACTCATATTCTGATTTGGTTGACCAAAAATACATTAATATTTTGGAACAAATGTAGGCAACTATACACAAATTCCCAGGTAGTATCCATGCTGTTGGCTTGCTTTTTCATGAAGACACATACACCAAAATCTTTAGAGGGTGCTGTGTTTTAAACAGTAAAAACAAAATGTAGCCCCTTCTAGGGACTACACTAAACACTTTATAAGCTGTGTCTAAATTTTTCCTTACAGCAACCGACAAGATAAAATGAACATCATCACTTTTTTTTTTAAATAACAGAGTTGACTCTTGGAGAATTAATTTCCCCAAGATGTGAAATGAGATTAAATGAATAATCCCTAACTCTAGAGACTGAGTGATTAACCATAAATTATGTTGGCTATAATGTTCCAGAAATGTAAATAAGAGGCAGTATTTTATATTATTTTATTTCCCATTCAACCAAATTCAACTGGAGAAATTAAATGTGAAAAAACAGGTAAGATTCACATTCTATATCTCAACCTAAAGAAATTTACTCAATCAACTTACTAAACTAACAACCCATCAGTTTGGCCTATTATTGTTACGTCATTGTAGTATACATAAATTCAAGCAAAGACAAAATGTTGGTGGACAGAACAATCAATAATGCTAACTTGCTCTTCTAAAGCTAAAGGGCTTACAGTAGCATTACATGAAAGTGCGTGGTGCAAATTCATGTCGTGTAAAAGTAAAATCAAGTAAAAGAGAAACTAAGTGCAAGTTACTTTTACAAATTAACAATCTTAAATCTACGGTTTCATCAACCAAAATGCTCTGAAAATTGAAAAAGACTGCTAATGATTGTATACTCATTGGGCAAAAAAATCTGAACTGAAATGATGTAAAGATATTTATAGTCTCTGTTTATATTACTTAGCATGATTATTAATACATTTTATTGAAGAATTTTTTTTGATTACATGGTTTTGTCTCAATTCCTACTGGGAAAGCTATGTGACTTAGAATATATATTGTGTGCAAAACTTCTAAATTATAAAAAGTCTTTACTCTAAAATAATCTGAACACAAGAAATTTAGATAAGTGATTTTAAACAAAAAAATATGATTTGAATGTGAATTCTGCCAATAAATCTTCATTCCTCATGTTTATAATAGATTTAATGCCATTTCCATTTTAGTCTGAATGAGTGATCAAATAATTTGCAGGGGAGCATATTTTGGTAAGGGGGCGGGGGAAGAGAAGAATCTGAAGTCTTTTCTTTTACTTCCTTCATAGTTGGTTTTTAAAACACAAACAAATCAGCACAGAAAAAATATGGCTTCAGAATAATATCTCAATGCTAAAAGTTCTGATAACACAAAGGAAAAATTGTTCACATAGCAAAAATTGGGAGGTCTTTAGTGTATGTGGAGAGGAGAACAAGAAAACAAATACCATCATTTATCATGGTGGACTCAGGAAATATTGTCCAAGGTTGATGGGAAAGGGCATTGAAAATTTTGTACATTATTCAAAGTTTAAAAGCAAAAAGTAGAAGTTAATGATGATACAATTATCAACCTTGGGAGTTAGAAATGAGGGAAAATTAAGAGTGATGCAAATGAACAAAACCTCTATCTTTCAAAATGGTAAGTAAACAGATATGACTAAAATTGTTAAATGATAAAATTGATAATACATATCATTTAGAATTAAATAGCTAACTATGAGAAGAAAGAAAAGCAGAAATATTTCCAAATGAGTTGCTTTATAGAAGGGATAAATCAGAGACTAATTTTAATGCTTTGGGGACCATTTTAAGAATAAAAAAGTAAACAAAGCAAAACTATGATAGTGCCAGTTGATCGAAATAAAACCATCACTGACTAGAAACAGTGATGGTCTTTCTGAGAGTAACTCACGAGAGGGGGAAGCCAAGAGAAAATCTGGAGTAAATGGGCTCCAGGACAGAGATGCTCAGGAGAGGTGAGTCTGGCATGCTGGGGGAGGAGACAGGAGGCCCTAGTGAGCCAAGGGGACGGGGAGGCATACAGGGGCCTTCCAGTTCAGGGCATGAAGTCTCAGTCACACTCTAATTAACATGGGAAGGTGTCAAAGCGTTTTAAGTAGTGTGGTGACATGTTCTATTTTTGATTTAAATAAGTAATAATGGCTGCCCTGCTAGGAATAGACTGCAGTGGGTCAGCATGAAGGCAGGGGGGCAGGTTAGAGTGTTCCTGCCAAGGGTCAGGAAGAGAAAATGACAATTTGATGACCAGTATGTAAGGTTTGGAAGATGCCCTGGAGAAGGACATGGCAACCCACTCCAGTACTCTTGCCTGGAAAATTCCATGGGCTGAGGAGCCTGGTGGGCTACAGTCCATGGGGGCACAAAGAGTCGGACACGACTGAGCAACTTCACTTCACTTCGCATGTAAGGTTTGAGACATCTTTTTGGAAGTAAGTCAAACAAGGCTCACTCATAGATTAGTTGTAGAGAGTGAAAAAGAGAGAGAACAGTGAAGACTCCTACCAGTGGAGTGAATGGTAGTGATTTTAACTGTCTTGATCAGGGTCACATGTTTTTGGAGAAGAAATTCAGAGTCGTGTGTGTGTGTGTGTGTGTGTGTGTGTGTGTGTGCGCGCGCGCGCGTGTTCAGTTGAAAAAACTCAAATGGAGACACTATGCAGGAAATTTGATATTTGAATCTGGAGTTAGGGATAGGGTTAAACTGCTGATATAAACTTGTTAATAATAAGCATGCAGGTGATACTTACAGCCAGAAGGGGCTCACCTTAGGAAAGAGGGTCGATTCCCCCAAACAACTAGTGGTTTATTACATACTTACTATATGTACAAGACTCACCTAAATGCTTCTTACATGCTATGCTGGATGGCCCCCAAGGTCACCTAGGCTCTATGATTTGCTAGGAGGACTCACAGAGCTCGGCATATGGTCATAATCACAGCTGTGGTTTACTACATCAGAAGGATGCAAAGAAAAAGCAACAAAGGGAAAAGGCACACGGGGTGAAGTCTAAGTGAAACCAAGCACAGAGCCCTCTAGGTGCTCCGTTCCCCCAGCTATGAGTGGTAACCCCGCGACACACGGACAAACAGTGGAGGGTGTTAGAGACTCAGTTATTAGTGCCCAGGATTTCTATTAGGTGGTGATCACATAGGTAGCCTGTGCCTGTCACTTGCCAAAATTCCAGACTCCCAGAGGGAAAGCAGATATTCAGAAAAACCATATTGTTTTCATAAGCAGTTTAGGTGCAGTGAGGCATCCTTATCGGTTAGGCAGTTAGGAACCCTCCCAGAATCCAGTCCCCAAACGCCAGCCCAAGGTTAACCTCGTCTGAAGCCTTTCTAAAGATAAGCAGCCAGGCCTGCTCCACTGACTCTTTTCTGCACACATCTTAAATTATTTCAGACTCCCAATTACCCTCTGAGACAGGTCCTGTTACTATCTTTATTTCACAGATAAGGCAACAGGAGGAGAAAGCTCTCTCAGCTAATTCGTGGAGAGGTTGGGGATTGAAACTCGGCAGTTTGGCGCTTGGAGAGAAGGGTTGAAGGGCTGAACCTTGGTGCACCAACAGTTAGAAGTCCAATGGATGAGAGGGCAAGACCAACCATTAATATGGTTGAAAAGCCAGGACGCCACGCAATCTGTCTCAGAACTGAAAGAAGAGTTCAGAAAATGGGTTATTTGCAATCAACATGTTGGAAGGGTATGATGACTGTTGCGGACAAGTCAAGTGCATGACCTAACTTTCTTTTTTTTTTATTATTTTTTTTTTTATGACCTAACTTTCATTTTCCAGCTTTGTCTCCTACCCCAATGTCAAACACTCTGCCTCTGACTGCAGGGGTCATATGCTTTTCCATGGGCTTTACCATTGATATTAAAGCTGCTATTGCTTTACACACATTTTCTCATTATCTGAAATGCTATTCCTCTGTTTTCCAAATAGGACTTTCTAGTCATCCTTCAAGAGCTGTACCTAACAGTCCTTTCTTTGTATAATATTGCTGAATCTCCCAGGGTCATACACTTTTTCCTCAGAGCTCTTTCTTCATATTTCTAATACAAATCTATTCTTACTAGATTCATTTGGCTACTTCTCAGCACTCTCCTCTAGCCTGCAGCTGCACCTTATTCTTATAGATACTCTCAGGATTTAGCACAGCATCTAGATCATAGCAGGTGTTCAAGAAATGTTGAAAGTGGGACGGGGTGGGGAGAGAGAGAGGAAGGAAGGAAGGGAGGAAAATGGACTGAGGGAATTTTCCTGAGGAGGAGAAAAGCTAGACAGAAAAAGTATTTGGGGTGAATGCATATAAATATTTCCTAAAATTCAAGGCACTTGAGATTGAACTGGAAATTTTGTTTTAATTTTTATTATTATTTTTGACTGAAATGTGTAACTTGTAGGATTTTAGTTCCCCAACCAGAGATCAAACCCAGGCTCTCGGCAGTGGAAGCATGGAGTTTCTAATCGCTGGACTATCAGGGAATTCCCTACAAATATTTAAATTCTGGTAATGTGCATATTGAATTTGCATTTGCCTAACTGATGTTCCCTTGCATCTCAGTCAGTAAAGAATCTGCCTGCAATTCAGGAGACCCGGGTTTGAGTTGGGAAGATCCCCTGGAGAAGGAGATGGCAATCCACTCCAATATTCTTACCTGGAGAATCCCATGGACAGAGGAGCCTGGCAGGCTACAATCCATGGAGTTGCAAGAGTTGGACACAACTTAGCGACTAAAGTGGTATTACCTAAACAAATCTATAAAATTTACTTTCCATGTATACATAAGTTGTTGTTATTGAATTGCTAAGTCATTTCAGATTCTTTGTGATCTCATGGATTGCATAATGCCAGTCTTTCCGGTCCTTTACTGTCTCCCAGAGTTTGCACAAATTCATGTCCATCTGAGTCAGTGATGATATTTAACCATCTCATCCACTGTCACCAATCCCTTCTACTTTTGCATCCAATCTTTCCTAGCATCAGAATCTTTCCAATGAGTCAGCTCTTCACATTAGGTGGTTAAAATATTAGAGCTTCAACAACAGCAAAAGTCCTTTCAATATTCAGGGTTGATTTCTTTAGGATTGACTGGTTTGATCTCCTTGCAGTCAAAGGGACTCTCAAGAGTCTTCTGGAGTGCCACAATTTGAGAGCATCAGTTCTTCAGTGCTCAGCCTTCTTTATGGTCCAACTCTCACATCTATACATGACTATTGGAAAAACCATAACTTTGACTATGCAGACCTTTGTGGGCAATGTGATGTTTATGCTTTTTAATACACAATATAGGTTTGTCATATCTGTCCTTCCAAGGAGCAAGCGTCTTTTAATATCAAGCTGTAAATCACCATCTTCAGTGATTTTGAAGCACAGAAAAATTAAATCTGTCACTGTTTCCACTTTTTCCCTTGCTACATCATGAGAAATGCTGGGCTGGAAGAAGCACAATCTAGAATCAAGACTGCCAGGAGAAATATTAATCACCTCAGATATGCAGATGACACCATCCGTATGGCAGACAGTGAGGAAGAACTAAAGAGCCTCTTGATGAAGTGAAAGAGGAGAGTGAAAAAGTTGGCTTAAAGCTCAACATTCAGAAAACTAAGATCATGGCATCCAATCCCATCACCTCATGGCAAATAGATGGGGAAACAGTGGCCGACTTTATTTTTTCGGTCTCCAAAATCACTGCAGATGGTGATTGCAGCCATGAAATTAAAAGACACTTACTCCTTGGAAGGAAAGTTATGACCAACCTAGACAGCATATTAAAAAGCAGAGACATTACTTCGCCAACAAAGGTCCATGTAGTCAAGGCTATGATTTTTCCAGTGGTCATGTATGGATGCGAGAGTTGGACTGTGAAGAAAGCTGAGCACCGAAAAATTGATGCTTTTGAACTGTGGTGTTGGAGAAGACTCTTGAGAGTCCTTGGACTGCAAGGAGATCCAATCAGTCCATCCCAAAGCAGATCAGTCCTGGGTGTTCATTGGGAAGGACTGATGTTGAAGCTGGAACTCTAATATTTTGGCCACCTGATGCGAAGAGCTGACTCATTTGAAAAGCCCCTGATGCTGGGAAAGATTGAGGGCAGGAGGAGAAGGGGACAACAGAGGATGAGCTGGTTGGATGGCATCACCGACTCAATGGACATGGCTTTGGGTGGACTCTGGGAGTTGGTGATGGACAGGGAGGCCTGGTGTGCTGCGATTCATGGGGTTACAAAGAGTCAGACACAACTGAGCGACTGAACTGAACTGAACTGAGTTCAGCACTTTAATAGCATTATCTTTTAGGGTTTTAAACGGCTCAGCTGGAATTCCAACACCTGTACTAGCTTTATTCATAGTAATGCTTCCTAAGGCCCACTTGACTATACACTCCAGGATGTCTGGTTCTAGGTGAGTAACCACAACATTTTGGTTATGCTGGCCATTAAGACTTATTTTTATATGGTTATTCTGCGTATTCCTGCCACCTTTTCTTAATCTCGTCTGTCTCTGTTAGGTCCTTACTGATTCTTTCCTTTATTGTACCCATCTTTGCAGGAAATATTCCCTTGATGTCTCTGACTTTTTTTGAAGAGATCTCTAGTCTTTTCCTTTCTATTGTTTTCTTCTATTACTTTGCATTGTTACTTAAGAAGGCTTTCTAATCTCTCCTTGATATTTTCTGGAATTCTACATTCACTTGGGTATATCTTTCCCATTCTCCTTTGCCTTTCACTTCTCTTCTTTTCTCAGCTATTTGTAAGGCCTCCTCAAACAACCACCTTGCTCTCTTGCATTTCATTTTCTTTGGGATGGTTTTGGTCACTGTCTCCTGTAGCATGTTATGAACTTCCATCCATAGTTATCTAGACACTCTGTCTACAAAACTAATCCATTGAATCTATTCATCAGCTCCACTTATAGTCAGAAGAGATTTTATTTAGGTCATACTTGAATGACCTACTGGCTTTCCCTACTTTCTTCAATTTAAGCCTGAATTTTGAAATAAAGAGCTCATGATCTGTGCCACAGTCAGCTTCAGGTCTTGTTTTTGCTGATTGTATAGAGCTTCTCCATCATTGCCTGCAAAGCATATAATCAATCTGATTTTGGTATTGACCATCTGGTGGCCATGTGTAGAGACCATTTGCAGAATCATCTCTTGTGTTGTAGGAAGTGGGCATTTGCCATGACCAGCATGTTTTCTTTACAAAATCCTGTTCACCTTTCTCCTGCTTCACTTTGTATTCCAAGGCTAAACTTACCTGTTAGTCCAGGTATCTCTTGACTTCCTACTTTCATATTCCCATCCCCTAGGAAGAAAAGTACATCTTTTTTTGGTGTTAGTTCTACAAGGTGTTGTAGGTCTTCATAGAACCATTCAACTTCAGCTTCTTTGGCATTAGTGGTTGGGGCATAGACTTGGATTATTCTGATGTTGAATGGTTTGCCTTGGAAATAAACTGAGTTTATTCTGTTGCTTTTGAGATTGTACCCAAGTACTGTATTTTGGACTCTTTTGTTGACTATGAGGGCTACTCCATTTCTTCTAAGGGATTCTTGCCTGCAGTAGTAGATATAATGGTCATCTGAATTAAATTCACCCTTTCCTGTCCATTTTAGTTCTCTGCTTCTGAAGATTTTGATGTTCTCTCTTACCATCTACTTGACCATGTTCAATTTACCTTGATTTATGGACCTAACATTCTAGATTCCTAAGGAATATTGTTTTTTACAGCATCAGACTACTTTCACCACCAGACATAGCCACAACTCAGTATCATTTCCACTTTGGCTCAGCCTCTTCATCTTTCTGGAGCTCTTCCCCAGTAGTGTATTGGACATCTTCTGACATGGGGGGGTTCAACTTCTGGTGTCATATATTTTTGCCTTTTCATACTGCTTATGAGGTTCTTGTGGCAAGAACTGTGGAGTAGTTTGTCATTCCCTCCTCCAATGGACCACGTTCTGTCAGAACTCTCCACTATGACCTGCCCATTTTAGGTGGCCCTGCACAGCCTGGCTCATAGCTTCATTGAGTTATGCAAGCCCCTTCACTAAGACAAGGCTGTGACCCATGAAGGGGGTATACATAAGTATGGGAGAGATCTAGATTGAAATGCCCTAGGTACTGTTTGTTTTGTTTCCCTTCCACCAAAGTCTTTGTTGGACTAACTACAATGGAAACTCTCATGAGAAGAGAGCAAGAAGAACACTTTAAAGGGAAATTTATTCCCTAGGGTAAATAAAGCTACCAGGTATTTTCTCAGGGATAATTTTATATTTTGAAGAGGAGAAAAAAATATGGGTGTGTGGGAACTCTTAAGATGAGGTAGCAAAAAGGGGGAAAAAAAAACAAAAAACAACAAAACAACTTATCCAGAAGTAGGAGACTAAGAGATCAGGGAAATCAAATTGTGTTCTGCATACAATACCTCATCGTCCAAAATACAACCAGAAAAATGCCTATATGGTGATACAAAGGGAACATGTGACTCCTGTTTCCAAAAGGGTTTAGAGATTGGTAGGGGAAATGCCAGTCACGTGTGGTAGTTAACCACACAGGACAGGGGATGTGGGGTGTGGGCTTGCTCCAGGCACAGATCGGCTTTGAGGACTGGCAGCAGGCCATATGCTACTCCTGTAGCATGCTTTGTGTTCAGGAATATTCCTCACACTGCGGTGCATGAGACACATGGAAATTTGGCAGGGCCCTTGGCCACAGCCCCACCGCTCTGCCCTGCTCACAGATGTTTCCTGGCTTTCCCGCCACGCACAGCCTCTTCCGAGGCCTCTGGGTTTTCTTGTAAATGCATCTGTGGTAGCCAGATCCTATTTCAAAGTCTGTTTCAGGCTAACCATCATTAAAAGGAGAGTTCATGAAGAATTTATTAGAGGAAACACTGACACACAGTGAATTGATTCTATGTCTTTATTTCCCCTTTCTCAGTCCCTCCATTTTTATTATGTATAAGCTTATTTCAACCCAATTGATTTTTTTTATTCTAGAAAAAAAAAGAGAAGGAGATTTTGTATCTTATACAATTCTTTCTTAAATGAGTTGAGATTTAGTAGATGTAAAAAATGCATTAATGGAAATTAATAGATTTTATGTGCAAGTGTTGAAGTATGTATTGTGTGTGTATGTGTGTGTGAGGGAGTAACTAACTGCTTCGGAGCAACTAAACCATGATTCTAACAGTGTGCATGTTCATAGTCACAGCATTTTTAAGTAAGGACAAAATGTGTTTTTAGAAATGACTGTAACCATACTCTGTGAAGCGACCCACACTCAAGTGATAATCTGCTAAGCCCTGCTTCAAAGCTTCTACGGTTGCTCTCACTTCCTGCTAAACCATTTCACTGCACACCTCGTAACTCACCTCTCACCACTGAGGTCTGAGCTCAGGAGGCTTTCCCCAACCCCATGGGCCATGAGCCCACATCTCCATCTCATTGCTCTGTTTGATTTCTTCTACCCTCTGTAGTGTGTGTCTATCACAATTCTAAACAATATGATGGGCTGACTGACTTGTTTACTGAAGAATGTAAGTTTGATAAGAGTGGGGCTTTCCTTTCATTTTGTCCACAGAACATCAGAACCATTCCTGACACTTTGAAAGTTCTAACAGGGTATTTAATGTGAAAGTCTTCATGAACCTTAACCAATTTGCTAAGGAAACCATCTGTGTTTTTCAAGTGGGGATCAACTTCTGTGTCTGGCACTTTCTATTGCCCTTTCATATTCTAGCTATTCTAGTGGGTTCCAAATGCCTTTTTCTTGCCCCAGGATCCAAATAATTCTAAAGTGATATTTTATCTTGTTTATTAAGTCCCTTTCCAGTCTGAAAACAGTCGAGTTACACACACTTGCTCATTGAGACTAATTTTAAAATTCTCTCCTTGGAAAGAATTCTCGTCTTGTTTTTAGTCAAACAAAATTTCACACTTGCAAATCTGTCCTTCCTCTTTTTCCTTTGGAGCAGTAGTTTAGAATATGATAGGTTAATCATTTGATGTCCAACATCATATTGATTACACATGCATATGTAGGACTGATATTGAAGCTGAAACTCCAGTACTTTGGCCATCTGATGCGAAGAGCTGACTCAATTGAAAAGACCCTGATGCTGGGAAAGATTGAAGGTGGGAGGAGAAGGGGACGAAAGAGGGTGAGATGGTTGGATGGCATCACCGACTCAATGGACATGAGTTTGGGTAAACTCTGGGAGTTGATGATGGACAGGGAGGCCTGGTGTGCTGCAGTCCATCGGGTCGCAAAGAGTCGGACACGACTGAGTGACTGAGCTGAACTGATATATAATAAAATCTGAGTCTGACATTGCAAACTATTAGCTCATGGACAGACTTTCCCTCCAGATTTGTGTTTGGTCCATCTATTGTTGACTGTTAAATTTCAGCTATTAGCCATCCTTTGAAAATGGAGAGCTTGCACATGAAATTTAACATTTCAAACTTCTCTTGAATATCTAAGATTCTGGGAAAAGAATAATCATATGGATGATAATCGGTTTGGACTACTAGCAACTTTCTTCTTTAGGTGAGTCATGAAGTTTCTAGCTTCCCAAATTCTCCATCCTCCTGTTGCTGAACCCAAACTGAGCCAGAATCAGTTTCTCTTCTCTTCAGATGTACATATTCTTTTAGTTATTTTGACTACCTGAGAATTGAAGGATCTAAATGTTTCATCATGTCCTAAAAAAATCAGTGGAGTATACTTCTTAATTTTATTTTAGAAAGGCATCCACAACTCAACACTAAATATTAGTAATATATTCACCATATTCTTTGGTAAAAATATGTGCAATAAATTGGCTTCTGTAGAAGCCTACCCCTGAAGGGGCAAATATTGCCACACTAGGCACAGGAATGATTTTACTGGAATTACAAAGTCAGGGTTATGTTGAATAAAGGAATATCTTCACCCAGTAGGAGTTAAAGGAGTAGAATGTCTTTTCTCGAAAGATTCAATCCTTACTCTTTTGAAGGAGACAGAACTGGGTTTGAATTCTGACTTTTCCTTTACCCTCTGTGAATCACTGGCAAGTCTGTAATATAGAGCTTTTATCTGTGCGACCATAAAACTGTATGTAGCAGTGTGAGTGACCATAATGAAAAAGTGATAATACACACAAAATGCTTACTCTTTTATCCAGCCAAAATATGCTACCCTATGTATTGTAACCTTCATCACAACTTCACTTCTTAAATCCATGTTCTTTAGAATGCATCCAAGCTAATGACAAGATAAAGATGAAATACAGGAAAGCCAAGGTATCAGACTAGAGGGGTGGGATGGGAAGGGAGATGGGAGGGAGTTTCAAAAGGGAGGGGATACGTGTATACCTGTGGCTGATTCATGTTGAGGTCGGACAGAAAACAGCAAAATTTGGTAAAGCAATTATCCTTCAATAAAAAATTAATTAATTTAAAAAAGGTTATGGGTTTAAATTTTTTCAGTTAAAGACAAAAGATAATATTAATACTAAAATGTAAATACTTACGGACATTTATATAAGAGGTGTACAAAATATTGCAGAACCAGGGACACAGATCCGTGTTGAGAACTGTCTGCATAGACTTTACTCGAAATTCTTGTTTCACTGTCTATTTCATTTCTATTTGAAATTCTGTTTTACTGTCACATATTTAAACCATAATATTTGGAAAGATAGACCTGCCCTAATTAGATAACTCTGCTCCTCAGACTACCACACAACCGTCTACCACAGGGATTAACTGAGTGCTTACGTTTCTGTGGCTGATGGGCTGAAGGGGAGAAGGAAAGAGACAAATCTGTCCTCCATCCCTCTATCCTCTGTTAACGAGTTTGTGGAGAGAGCGAAGGGGGGAATGACAGAGATGGTCAGCTGCTTCCCAGTCCCTCTTTCCACCCTTCCTTGGGAAGGGAACCCTGACTGCTGCAGTGGGCGCTGAGTGAGCTAACACCCCTTCATCCCTCAGCTTTCCTCGTTAGGTGACGCCATCTGACCGATGAGGTACTGCAGAACGTGGTGGTGAGGCTTGAGGAAAACACTCTAAAACAGGCGCCTGGGTAGGCTGCCCTTTCCCCCATGCCTGACTCTTCCCTTCTTTCCTGGAATAAAACTATGATTATTTATTTAAGATACTGAATATACTTAAGGTACTGAATCAAAGGCCCCCCAAATCACAAATTCGTGTATATGACCTGCTTGAGATGCTTATTTCACGCTATTAATAACAATTATATACCCCCAAGATGTCTCACAATGTGAGGAAAATATATCCTTTTTATGTTTAAGTTAATTACAGTCAGATTTGTTACTGGCAACCAAATTCAATCCGCAACTCACACAAATACAATAAATATAAAAAGGAAGAAACATACTTTCCTCAGTAACCAAATAGAAAAAAAGTAATCAGAAGAACATATTACTCTACATCTTAATGGCTGATGAACAATTACATATGTGTCCTAATAAGTCAGCCTGTTTGGTTGGGAATTCAAATGTGGAACCTGGATAATCTCATTATTTGTTATTACATGTGTGAAAATAGAAAATAATAAGAATGCCTAACACGTGTTATGAGTTGAATTGTGTTCTCCCAAAAGATATGTTGAAGTCCTAATTTCTAATACCTCAGAACATGACCTTACTTGGAATCACAATCATTGAACATACAGTTAGTTAAATTAAGATGAGGTCATTCTGCAGTAGAATGGGCTCAGAATCTAAATGGCGGGGGTCCTTTTAAGAAGGGGCAAGAGAGTCACACAGCAAGAGGGCACCACGGAACAATGGCAGCAGAGACTGGAGTGTGGCAACTGCAGACATCAAGGATGGCTCTCCACCCTGAGAAGTCAGGAATAGTGAAGGAGCCCCTGCACAGTCAGGGGGAGCTTTGCCCTGCTGATAGCCGGATATGGGACTTCCGGACTCCAAAATTTTGAGAGAATAAGTATCTGTGTTTTGCCTCACCCAGATTATGGCATTGTGTTACAACAGTCCTCGGAATGAGTACAACACAAAACAAAATATTTTTTACTCAATGACATTAACACATTTCAAGAGTTGTAATCAAGAAAATTACAGATCTTACTTGAATAACTTTTTCTAAGTATATCTTTTCTTACAGTTTGCATTAAATAATATAGAAACTTTCAAAGAAGAAAATTAATCTGCTTATATTCCCCAAAATAATCAGTAATACTTTGTGGTACTTGATTTCAATATTTTGTGTATGAAATCTGTTCATGATATTTGCATGTATGTGTATAACCGTGCCTGTGTATTTGTTATGTGTGTGTGAGATAAAGAGAAAGATATTGTGTAAATAGTATATTTCTCCCATCCTCTCCTCCCTCCACACTTCATTTTTTCTTTCACACATATTTGGAAAACACTGCATGCCCAGGCATTCTCCTGAGTACTAGGGATACAGTAGTGAACATATCAGGACAAAATTCCTCCCTTTGTGTGTTTTAAAATTTGGCTTAATATACAAAACAGCCTGACATTTTCAAAACATCATGTTAAAACTAAGCAGCGGTGGGTGTCCTGGGCATGCATCTGCTGGTACCAAGCATGCATTGCAGAGTGGGAGGAAGGCTACCTGGAGGAGTCAGGTCTCAGTTGAGAACAGATAAATTAAAGGCAGCAGTTAGTGAAGAGAAGAAGCCTGGGGTAGTCCAAGCAGAGGGAGAGTGATGCAGAGCATCAGAGAATAGGGCAACAGAGAATAGGACATGTTTGAAGAATATAAAGAAGTTCGGCATGTCCAGATTATTAGTAGAAGGGGAACATTGGCAAGAGATGGAGTATGCAAGGGCCAAACCATGAAGGGCCTTCTAAAGGCTATTTAAAAGTTAGACTATCTTAATATAGATTAAAAAAAAAACCCTGAGGAATCTATGTAGATGAAGTGAAATAATAATATTTGCATTTTAGAGTGATGTGATTGGAAACAATGTGGAAGATTTACTGACAAGGATCAAGTATACTGCAGTGGTTGATGAAAAAGATGATGGCAGCCCCAAACAGGGCTTGACATTAAGGACTGGGACATGATCAAAAGGTAAGAGAATGTAGTAGTTATTGGCATAAAAAGCTTATTAACTAACTAAACAGCAGCAAGGAAGAGGTTATGACTAGGGTTAACTGCAGGGTTCTGGCTTGGTCTAGTGGATGGTTGGTAGTGATGGTCGTGAGACAGCATAGAGGATATGGGAACCAAAGAAAGTTTGGGGTGAATGACATGAAGGAGGTAAAGAATATTCAAGATTTTGAATTTAAGTTGATTGTGAGACATCCATGTAGACAAACACATTGGGAATCTGGTTAATACTCAGCAAATAATTTTGAGCCAGGGACTTGCATTTTAGAGTTGCTACTGCATTTTTGTTGATGTTGAAACTTTGTGAATAGACAAGAGTGCCCATGGAAAATGTGCAGACTGAAAAGAAAGTGGTAGAATGAGTTCTGAGGAACATCTGGATTTAAGGGGCAGGCAGAGTAAGTGTAACTTACACCAGAGACAGCAAAGCAGAAGCCTGAATGTGAAAGGAATGAGAAGTGTGCAAAGTCATGCATGTCAAGTAGAGATAGCATTTCATGGAGAAAATCAATACTCAGTTTAGTGATTAAAACAACTCAGTTCAGGCATAAGAACTGGTATCAATGGAAATTACAGTGACCCTAGACAAAAATGCCTAAATGTGAAATTGCATTCTATGTTAAAAGCAACATTTGAAATTGGTGGCAAAGTTTATTAAATGGTATTGGGTCAAGAATAAGCTGAGTGGGAACATATACATTCAGGAAATAATTTTTTCTCCTTTCTTTAAGCCAGTAAAATTTCTAAGTGTACCAAAAATGCAAATAATTACAAAGTAAAGTTGTAAAAATACTTTAAAGTTATATAAGTGATATGGCAATACTGTGCTGAGATGGGGAAAGTAATTCTAAGCATGACATGAAGGCTTGAAACCACAAGGAAAAGATTGATACATATAGGCTTAAAACTTTTCTACAGAAAAATGTAATAAAATGTAGATAAACAAAATATGGGGAAAAACAAGCAATATAATATATAGAAAAGAACTACTAGCCCTCCTTACATGAGACTTGGGGAAGACAAAAGTAGTTAAATGCCTCAGTAGAAAAAACATGAGGAAATGTGATTATGTTGCACATAAAAGATAAAACATAAAATGATCATGAATATATGAAAGGTATTAAGAATCCTTAGCAATAAAGGAAATACGAATAAATGCCACAACGAAGTAGCATTTATAGCCTATCAACCTGAAAAAGATTAAAGTACATTGTCAAAGCCAGTGTTGGAGGTGTAAATGGATAAAAATGTCCTCCCGTCTTATCAAGGAGCACATAACAAATGCGGGTTGGCTAAGCTTCCTGAGTCTGAATGCCGGCCTTTCCACTGTCTACTTCTGTGGCATTGGACGACTTAGGACAACTCAACGTCTTAATGCCTTGGTTTCTTCATCCATAAAACGGGGTAATAATAATGATATCTAGCACCTGGAGTTGTGAGAGGAATTAATATAGGCAAAGTACTTCGTGCTTGGCATAAAGTAAGAACTTGTAGTAGTGGTACTTATCATTATTATTATTAATTTTCTTTTCCTCTCAGCTTAAATTTTCCTGCCATCATTTTAACATGCCTCTCACACTCAGGAATACTTGCAATATCTCTGTCCCATTGTCTTTCAATCTTACATTCTTGTATTTTTGATAAGTTTCATTGTCTATATTTCACAAGCATTCTATTAAAACTGCATAAATTTTATAAACAAATTTTTAAAGGACTCAGAAACTAAATTTCAATATTCTACCTGTGTCATTCAAACTATAACTGAGTTTAAGAATTTTCTTGCTTTGAATTCCATAGTATGGTAAATATAGAGTTTTCTAGGATGCTACATTTTATGGACACTGAGTTCTGTTAATTTGAGTTCTTACTCCATATGAATCATTCCTCAAAAATAATTTAGATACTTAGAATGAATAACCTCTATTTCTCAGAGAGTATCTGAAATATTCCTGCTATGGTTCTTACATACAACAGGAATCTGATATTGATCATACTTGTTCATTCCAAAAAGCCTCTTGCCAAATGAACTAACAAAATAAATGAAACTATTTAAAGCAATACTTATTGAATGATTTCCAGTTTATTAAGTCCTTATAAATACCCCACTGTTTGAATCTCACAACAATCTCAAAAGTAACCAAACAGAATTGCTCAGTATCTCCATCTTGCAAATGAGGATGGTAAGGCTAAGGGAGATGATATGAATTGCCTAAGATCACAAGGTAAGAATATAGCTCATCTGGAAAAGAAGTCTCAATTCCATTATTTTTATTCTATCTGTTCCTAGTCATTGCCAATGTATATTTTTGTTCTCATGGTTGTGATTACCTTTGTGAGGGTGGGAAGGGAAGGGAGAGAAAGAGAGAAAGAAAAGACTGTAAGACAGAGCAGTAGTATATTGTTTCTTTTGCACGTTATTCCACTACTTATCACAAAATATTATAGCCTGGACAGTATCTGATAGTCTGGAGAATCATTACTTCCTGGTCATAAAATGCAAATAACAGAATCTTTAACTTAAAATCATATTTATCATATTTATTGAGAACATGTTTGTTTTTTAAGCAACTATTACTAATCCCAAAGTAAGGGCATTTTGATGCAATAGTTTACATTACTCAGAGGTAAACTTGAGCATCAAGTCTCCACTGCTAAGAAGATAATACTCATCCTTCCCACAAGCCTACGGTTCACATCACGTATTAAGAGTAGTTAATGATTCTTCCTCAAACATAGTCATTTTGGCCTCTCTAAGTGTAAAACTCACAGAGAAAAGTTATTACACTTTAGGAATTTGTTTTACCTTTATATTTCTTTTAACAATACTGCCAGGCTGCCTGTATTGATGGAAAGGCCAAAGAACATCCTCAGTCCAGAAGGTCACAGTGTAATGTGAGTCATCACACAGGTGAGTTGAGAAAGACAGTGGACGCACACACAATGAAGAGCGCAGTGGGAAGGCGAACAGCACTAAGTCGTCTCCTCCAGCTCCTCTGACACCCAGCAGTAGGCAAGGCCCACGTGCTACTGTGTCTAACACAAAAGGTAAAATCAAGCTAAAGCTTTACCAAATCTTCTCCCTTGCTCAATATTTCATACTTTTTACCCTATATCTTAAAGTTCACTATCTTTTACTCCTAGCATACATTTGCATATTAAGTTTCCTAGTAGATAATTGGTTAAGTCAAAATGTAGCCTTGTTTTCAATATAAATAATTAGGGGCAAATTGAAAACAATGCAACAGCAGGTTAAAAAAAAAAAAGGTACAACAGATATTATCTGCCCACAAGAGATGTTCATTTTCTATCTTCCAAAGAATGTATTGAAATCACGTAGTGACAAGAAAGACAAATTCCCCATGGCTGCCAAGCTCAAAGCTGTCAATGAGATCTACAAAAACACAGCCTCGTGTTTGTGACTTTCTGACTGAAAGCAATGTTTTTAAGACTTCTGATATCAGTCTGGCTCAGGGCCCCCTATTAAGTGACTGTGGTTTAAATTTCAAAGGCATGGGAGCATAACATTACTCACTAAACATTTTTCAAGCTCCTTTTTACTTCACCATGGTCATCCACCTATTCTTGAAAATACGCTTTTTTGCTTTCTAAAGTAATTTTTTTAGCTTCACTTGAAATAAAGCTTTAGCAGTAATGAAGTAGTCAGGGTTGTTCACTGACCTGCATAGCTTGCTGAAGTTTGATGGTAACAGAGATATCGCTAAATGTAAGTAAGGGAAAGGTGTATGTGTGAAGTGTGTGTGCAAGTGTGTATGTGTGTGTATTTGTCTTTTAGCTACTTTTCAACTGGTGCGGAACAACTCCAACTTGTATCAGTCAGAAAAAGGACATCTGGAAAATACCTAGGTACCTAGGAGATAATATATTGTAGTTGATGAGGTATAAAAATCTGACCTGTCTACCAATGACAAGCTATTCTCCTTTCTCCACTGATATTTCACTGTGCAAAATTTCAGAGCAGTAGGTGAAATAGAGAAGCAGCTGCTTTCTCCTCACTCCTTTATTTTATCTCCTTGAAAATTAACAACTTGTCTTACATTTTTTCATTTAATCCATTTATGATAAAGTTTTTTTTATCACTACTTTCCCCTCTACTGAATAACACTTCTCTAAATCCACATGCTCTTCAAAAGTCCTTCTCCTGGGTTCAGGCTCAGTTTTGTCTTGATGAAAATGTTTCAGCCCAACCAATGATTATATAAAAATCTTCCCAATTCAGAAATCAATCAAAAGTTTCATAATGCTTACTCTGAAAGATAAAAATAAAGCAAATGTCAAGATATCTAATTAAGGATGCAATGAATGAATAGTGCAATTAGTCTATTAAATTGTCAGACTATACACTGTGATCATACATTTTACACAATATATAAAATATATTTACTTATTGGAAGGAAAGCCATGAGAAACCTAGACAGTATATTAAAAAGCAAAGACATCACTTTACTGACAAATATTCGTATAGTCAAAGTTTAGTTTTCCCAATAATCATGTGAGAGTTGGACCACAAAGAAGGCTGAGAGCTGAAAAATTGATGCTTTTGAATTCTGGTGCTGGAGAAGACTCTTGGGAATTCTTTGGACAGCAAGGAGATCAAACCAGTCAATCTTAAAGGAAATCAACCCTGAATACTGAATATTCATTGGAAGGACTGATACTGAAGCTGAAGCCCCAATAGTTTGGTTATCTGTCAGCGAGGCGCTGACTCTGGAAAAGATACTGATGCTGGGAAAGACTGAAGGCAAAAGGAGAAGAGGGTGTCAGAGGATGAGATGGTTGGATACGATCATCAGCTAAACAATCATGAAGGACAGGGAAACCTGTGTGCTACAGTTGATAGGGTTGCAAAGAGCTAGACAGGACTTATTGGCTGAAAAACAACAAAATTTTATGCAAAAAAAAAAAACAAAAAACCTATCTACTCTGAAAGGATGTACACAAAAGAAGCTAACAAATACTAGCAGTTCCATGGGGTGGGTGTATAATGAAGAATTTTCATTTAGATAACATAACTAATATTATACTATGCTTCATTTTTCATGTTATGTATGAATAATATTTTTTAAACAAGTCTGAATTACTTAAGTAATTTTTAAAAAGAAAAGCAATAGAAAAACTCAAGAATATTGAATTAGGTAACTGAATACAATTAATCATCACTCAGGAAGGTGCATAAAATTTCCCCTAGTTCATCTGATTATAATTCTTAACCCTCAGGCTCGTTACAGGTGAAATTTCCAAATATAAATAGTGTTTCAATGAGATTGACAAGGTGTGTTCAGAATTAAAATATCTGCTTAGGCTTTGATAACACATAAAGTTGCTAACAGGGGTCACTGCTCCTGGTCTAACACAGAGCAGACTTCTAAGTGAAAGCGAACAGGACAGTTAAATATAGAGGGTGGGAGTAAGAAGTAAGGTCCTTCAGAATGCTCAGGAATTGTGAGTCACTCTCCTAGATACCCACGGCCTCTGTGCAAAGAACATTTGCTCCATTTTCTTCCTAAATTGCACCAACTGTTACCCTGGGGCCTATGGCCCCGGAAGTGTTACTGAATAGAGAGAATTCAGGAAATTTAAGAACTTGGATAAGCAAAAAAAATACTTCTCTAAACATCAAAATCTCATGGAAATTTAACATTTCTTCAGCAACAAATGTTGGTAACAACAGCAGTTACATCGACAGTACCTTTAATTTTCCCACCAAAGAAATGACAGATTATTTTTAATATCACATCACATTTGTCAAATTATCTCTAAATATTATTTACGCACATTACACTTCAAAATTATGGTAGTTAAGTCTGCTGCCAGATCTTGTTATTTAATGTTTTAATAAAGCAGCACAAATGTGTTTTTAAAAATATTTTGACAATTGTTTTTTATTATTCTTGATTCCCTTAGATTCCCGCATACTTTATTATACAAATCTAAATCTATTCTTCAGTGAAGAGGCACATACATGTCCAGAGTTCTCAATTCACCAGATTGCCAAAGAAGTCTACAGCACTGTGTGCTGCTTAAAGAGAGATCGGTCCTATAAGATACCTCTCCTCTTGCCCCCATATTCCCCTGTGGGCACCCTACCCACCCTGCCACCACATTCTCATTAGTATCTTGTCTCTCCCCATCCAGTGCAGCAACTGACGCAAAACAAATGTGCAAGAAAAGGTTTTGCAGGTGAAGTGAAGAAGCAACATGAAGGTATTGGGTCCCTCAGGTAGATAGAAAAGCAAGACTGAAATAATTCACAGCCTTTCAGTTCAGTTCAGTTCAGTCACTCAGTCGTGTCTGACTCTCTGCGACCCCATATACTGCAGCACGTCAGGCCTCCCTGTCCATCACCAGCTCCCGGAGTCCACCCAAACCCATGTCCATCCAACCATCTCATCCTCCGTCGTCCCCTTCTCTTCCTGCCCTCAATCTTTCCCAGCATCAGGGTCTTTTCAAATGAGTCAGCTCTTCACGTCAGGTGGCCAAAGTATTGGACTTTCAGCTTCAGCATCAGTCCTTCCAATGAACACCCAGGACTGATTTCCTTTAGGATGGACTGGTTGGATCTCCTTGCAGTCCAAGGACTCTCAAGAGTCTTCTCCAACACCACAGTTCAAAAGCATCAATTCTTTTGCTTTCTTTATAGTCCAACTCTCACATCCACACATGACCACTGGAAAAACCACAGCCTTGACCAGACGGGCCTTTGTTGGCAAAGTAGTGTCTCTGCTTTTTGATATGTCACAGGCTTTACTGGACCTAATCCCCATCAACATCTTTAATAGAGCTGAATTTTAACAGTTTGAAACTAGTTTGAGTGCCCCCAGATTGTATTAACATCTAGGGTATTCATATTCTCCCCAGTAAGCAGTAATTTTTCCCCTTACATCCATAATACAGTATCCTTCTGTGATTTTAATATATTCTGCTTTGTATAGTCATGCACATGCGCACGCATACCTGTTTGTAAGTATATATTAATAGCTACATACATATTTGAGTGTAAATGTGTGTGCACTTCTCCCAAACTAAATCATAAACTCCTTTAGTGTAAGAATTAAAGATTGTTGTAGAAATAAAAGAATAAAAAGCTTTTACTTTTTTACTGGAGAAGAGGAATGACAATCTGCCAGAGGATGGGTGATTACTTCAGATCAATTTTATAGGTTCTCTTTGCTACTTGAATATAACTAAAGATTCCTTTATTCTCAAAAGGAATTGCCTTTTTTGTGATCCACAGGAAAAGAAGGACCTCATAAAGAAAACTAACTTGAAAAAATAAAGTAACCAAATGTAAAAACACTTCTGGAAAAGGAAAAAAATATCTGATACATTTGCAAAGAAACCACTGAAGATTTATAAAAATGGTCCAAAGTATTTTCAAGAAAGGAAAGAGGTGACATTTACATTTTTGTCTGTTGAATTTTTAGATTTAGAACAAGAAGTTCTATTAATATGAAGGGGCTAGTTTCCCCAACAGAATCATGTCCTTAAAAAAAAAAAAACTCACTGGACTCACCATAATGTTTGGTACCACATTTGACACCTAGTAGGTACTGAAGGTTTGTTCTATAAATGAATGATTTATTGTCTGAACCCAGTTCTCATCACTGATGGAATAAAACAGAATCACATGAGATAAACCTGTTACTCTATTTGACACTAGGCCTCTGAGAAGTATGCTTAACAGGTACACATTATTTCAATGAAAAGGCTAATGCATTATCAAAACAATTTAGGAATGATAAAATCTACATGACTGCACATGGAAATTATTCTTCAGATACATATGCAGATTATTAACCGCTTTTTAAGAATTATCACAGTTTTTCTGTTCGTTTGTTTTGACAAATATTGGAGAAGATTAAGGTTTTAGATCACCGTTGGCCTGGAAATCAGATTGTCAGCTCCATATTTTCCTAGGAATTTGAACCTATATTCTGCAATAACACTGCTATTTATGAAGCATGATGTCATCAAATGCACTAAGGGTTTAAAAAATGAAATCAAGTTAAAAACCTGCATAGTTGGGTTCTAGTCCTACTTAATCAGGTGTAAATATTCCTGTGTGCTGTGTGAACTCCTACATCTCATTAGAGCTCTAAACTTCTATGAACCTGTGAAGTCAGCTGTGGATGATCAAGTATGACAGCAGACCTAGCAAAGACATCAGTTGTATCTGACTAAGTGCCAACACAGATATCACTGCCAACTCCTGAATGGCATTACTCCCAAGTCCCATTTCATGTCAGATGGCAGGACAGGATAATTAAAGTCCCAGATTATAACCAGTCAACTATTCCTAGAGCAATGCACATTACCAGACAGCTCAATTAAGCTGAATGAAAACTGAAAAGCATCATCCTATACATCAGTTCAATTTGGTCACTCAATCATGTCTGACTCTTTGCGACCCCATAGACTGCAGCATGTCAGGCCTCCCTGTCCATCACCAACTCCCAGAGTTTACCCAAACTCATGTCCATTGAGTCTGTGATGCCATCCAACCATCTCATCCTCTGTCGTCCCCTTTTTCTACTGCCTCCAATCTTTCCCAGTATCAGGGTCTTCTCAAATGAGTCAGCTCTTCGCAAGAGGTGACCAAAGTATTCAAGTTTCAGCTTCAACATCAGTCCTTCCAATGAACACCCAGGACTGATCTCCTTTAGGATGGACTGGTTGGACCTCCTTACAGTCCAAGGGACTCTCAGAGTTTTCAACACCACAGTTCAAAAGCATCAATTCTTTGGTGCTCAGCTTTCTTTATAGTCCAACTCTCACATCCATACATGACCACTGGAAAAACCATAGCCCTGACTAGATGCACCTTTGTTGGCAAAGTAATGTCTCTGCTTTTTAATATGCTGTCTAGGTTGGTCATAACTTTCCTTCCAAGGAGTCAGCGTCTTTTAATTTCATGGCTGCAGTAACCATCTGCAGTGATTTTGAGCCCAGAAAAATAAAGTCTGATACTGTTTCCACTGTTTCCCTATCTATTTGCCATGAAGTGATGGGACCAGATGCCATGATCTTAGTTTTCTGAATGTTGAGCTTTAAGCCAACTTTTTCACTCTCCTCTTTCACTTTCAACAAGAGGCTCTTTAGTTTTCTTCACTTTCTGCCATATGGGTGGTGTCATTTGCATATCTGAGGTTATTCATATTTCTCCTGGCAATCTTGATTCCAGCTTGTGCTTCTTCCAGCCCAGCATTTCTCATCATGTACTCTGCATATAAGTTAAATAAGCAGGTGACAATATATAGCCTTGACGTACTCCTTTTCCTATTTGGAACCAGTCTGTTGTTCCATGTCCAGTTCTAACTGTTGCTTCCTAACCTGCATACAGATTTCTAAGGAGGCAGGTCAGGTGGTCTGATATTCCCATCACTTTCAGAATTTTCCACAGTTTATTGTGATCCACACAGTCAAAGGCTTTGGCCTAGTCAATAAAGCAGAAATAGATTTTTTTTTTCTGGAACTCTTTCGCTTTTTCAGTGATCCAGCAGATGTTAGCAATTTGATCTCTGGTTCCTCTGCCTTTTCTAAAATAAGCTTGAACATCTGGAAGTTCACAGTTCACATTTTGCTGAAGACTGGCTTGGAGAATTTTGAGCATGACTTGACTAGTGTGTGAGATGAGTGCAATTGTGCAGTAGTTGGAGCATTCTTTGGCATTGCCTTTCTTTGGGATTGGAATGAAAACTGACCTTTTCCAGTCCTGTGACCACTGCTGAGTTTTCCAAATGTGCTGGCATATTGAGTGCAGCACTTTCACAGCATCATCTTTTAGGGTTTGAAATAGCTCAACTGGAATTCCATCACCTCCACTAGCTTTGTTCATAGTGATGCTAAGGCCCACTTGACTTCACATTCCAGGATGTCTGGCTCTAGGTGAGTGATCCCACCTTTGTGATTATCTGGGTCGTGAAGATCTTTTTTGTACAATTCTGTGTGTTCTTGCCACCTCTTCTCAATATCTTCTGCTTCTGTTAGGTCCATACCATTTCTGTCCTTTATTGAACCCATTTTGCATGAAATGTTCCCTTGGTATCTCTAATTTTCTTGAAGAGGTCTCTAGTCTTTCCCATTCTATTGTTTTCCACCTTATTGTCAAAATCCTATACATGTGCACATATAATTCTGAGAGTGAGGAAAATGTTAAAGATGGAATCATGGTGTAGGTAAAGTATGTGATTCAGAGATACCATGAATCAGAGCTGTTTTAAAAAAAATTATACATGTATGTCTAAAAAACAGAGCCATGTACATATTCCAGCATGGTGCCAAAATTTAAGGTGATCTGCTTTAGTTAAAGTCTAAGGCTAGTGAGCAAAGAAGCATGATAACACTCTGAAAAGTATTTAAATGCAGCTAAAATCCAAACCAAAGGTTTTCATTGTGTTGATCATGTGGAAGTGACCCAATCAAGTGCCTACACAAAACTCTGCCCGCACATATTAAAGCAGCAATACCAGGGACAACACCTCTCCCCTTCAAAGTTCATTATCCCCTAACACGGTGCTTCTCAAACATTACTATGCATAAAAGTAAATTTGTGAGTTTAAATGTGTATTCCTAGTGCCAGCATCAGAGATTCTGATTCAACAAGTAAGTGCCCAAGTTGAGGATTCTTCATTAGAAAGTATCCTCCGGTTATTATGACAAGGGAAGCCTGTTGATCATATTTTGAGAAAAGCCACTCAAGCATACATTGGGCAAAGGGAGGGAGGGTCTTTTTCTGTTGCTAGGCTGCCCTCTTGTACCTTAATGTCATATGCTTCTTCTTTGGGCCCATGTTGTCAGCTGGGTGTCAAATCACTTAGCTGGACAATAGCTAAAACTACTACTTTTAGATGGTCCTATAGACAGGTCGCCACTTGTGTATACAGAGGCAAAAGCAGACAGGTGAATGTGGACTGATACAGTTCCCTGTATTCTTCCATCCCTTTATCAAAAACATCATTCCTTTTAAGGCTGATTTATTAAGATTTGGCAAATAGTTAGTGATAAATAGTGGTAAAGAAAACATAAAGAGACCTCCATTTCATTTAACTATTCCCAAAATTCATGAGAAAATCCCATAAAGCTGATAAACTCTTCACAGAAATTACATTTCACACATATCCAGGCTCTGTTCCTCTTTTTATTAATGATTGCCCTTTCCAAAAGTATAGGTGTACCTCCTGTTAGGAAAACCATACTCTTTTCCTCAATATGATACACAGGGCACTGTGATCCTCAAGAGTCCAAAATTTCCCAAGTCTGGATCATGATGTTAGCAATGACTGTGTCTGCGGTATTTGAATATCGGTTGGGTTGAATTGCTTTCCTATAAATTGCAATCTCTTTGAGAGCATGGATTCTACTACTTTCCTTTAATATACTTATGCCATAAGCTTCCATACACATAGACACTTACCGATGGTGTGAATTAGTGTCCTAGAGATTTAACAAACAGAAAAGCTAGGATAGGGTTTTCAGTATGATGCTGTTGTTGCTATTTTTTGTTAATATTAAGTTTTGTTTCTGAAGAGATAATATTACATCAATGATGAGTCCTAGAAAATTAATGAGACAGAGTCCTTAGCTATTTCCATTAAAGTCACTTCAGTGAAATAGATAATGATCCAAAACCTGCTCAAGTAAATCACCAGCCATCTTGCAAGAGTTTGGCTAAATCATAAAAACAGTTTAGTGGCTTAAATATTACTTTGAGGTGTCTCATATTCACTTGGTATTTACAGGGAAATCTCCAATACTCAAAAGTGCAGGAAGAAAGAGTATCCCCCTAAGAGAACATTGCCTCCTGTTCTACTGGAGGAATTGCTGGTCTCAGCACATTTGGATTCAGTCTAGCAGGGCTTGCAGGCCATGTCACGGTAACGCTAAAAAGCTGTTATGGAGATATGTTACTTTGACTTCAGTTTGCAGTCATTGTGAGTCTACTTGGTGAGTGGAATACCAAAGGGAGAGGAAATACTTGCTAATGCAGTACAGTTTCAGAAAAAAATGTATTATAGAATATGGAAATAAAAAAAAAATTGTCTCACAACCCGAGAACTCTAGCTTTGAAACAAGGCTTCATTTCATACCAGTAGTGTGACTTGAGGGAAAGATATATTGACAATAATGGAATTTATTGAGCATTTTTAGATAGGTCTTGTGCTAAAGGATTTACATATCTTATCTTATTTGAATGACTTCACGTGCTAAAATCGGTGTCCTTATTGTTAAGATCATTTCTATAAGAATTTAAATTAGAAAGTGCTAGATACAACGTCTGAAATGGGGTGCTGCTGCTGCTGCTAAGTCGCTTCAGTCGTGTCCGACTCTGTGAGATCCCATAGACGGCAGCCACCAGGCTCCTCCGTCCCTGGGATTCTCCACGCAAGAATAATGGAATGGGTTGCCATTGCCTTCTCCAAAGCATGAAAGTAAAAGTGAAAGTGAAGTTGCTCAGTCGTGTCCGACTCTTCACGACCCCATTGACTACAGCCCACCAGGCTCCTCCGTCCATGGGATTTTCCAGGCGACAGTACTGGAGTGGGGTGCCATTGCCTTCTCCGCTGAAATGGGGTAGGTGCTCAACAAATTTTAGGTCCTTCTTCATCAAATGATTTTTTGTAATCTAGTTCAGCAGGTTTTGTGTTGTTAAACTATATACATTTCAGGGAATCTACTTGAAAATTATTTCCATACAAAGAAAGACAAATTTTGTGCTTTAATAAAGTTAACGAGGGTAGATAGCTGTGTGAACCTTAGAAAATAAAAATATTTCACCTGGAAGATTCAGACAGGACCAATGTCAAGAACATATTGAGTAGAGAGCAATCTATATGGTATGATTGAAAATGAACAGAAAACCCTTCTATTTTACTGTTATTGCTTCTGCTATGCTACATAAACTAATCATAGCAAACATACAATCTTTAAAATCCATATATTCCATTTTATTTTATAGCTGATCATCTGTAGCCCTCATCTTTAGGGTATCATTCATGTGCAATATTCTTAAAAAATGTATATATTTTTAAATCCTGTATAGTATGATCATTAATAATTATATCTAGCCTTTCTACTTTTGAGAGATATAAAGCACAAAACAATTAAAGAGCTGATTTAAACACCATACAAAGTAGAGAAAATGTTAAAAATTTATGTAGGTATGAATACTAAGAAAGGAAGTGGATTTACCTTAGGTGAAAAATCTAGCACATTCTTTTGAAATTTAAAAATGGTCCATTACAGATCCAAAGTTGTTTTAAGTAATATTCAGAAGCAATGAAAAATATTTTTACAAATCAGCTGAAAACTACCACTAGTTTTACTCTACCAATGGAATAGAATACAAAAAGGAAGAAGTGTCTCAGCAACTGATGTTGCTTCCATGCTGTTGCAGACAATGTTAGTTGGTCTGCAAGCCGTCTGCTGTTTCTTCCCCTTTTAGAGCAGAATTCTTACTAATTCCATTCAGAACTCTATCTCCGCCAGCTAACTCAGTGGACTCAGCTGGATGTTATATTTCCGTGTGGTCCAATAATCTATTTATAATTGGCCACATAGCTCAGGTATGTTCAATGAGATGTGTGAGAAGACTTGTTGGAAGACCCCCTAGCTTGACTTTCTGTGTCCTTAGAAAGAGACATACAGGAAGAAAAGTAACTCTCCTGCTGGAACTTGTCTTCTGTGATCCTAGAACTGTGGCATTCTTTTGCAACCACTGGCAGAGTTAAACTGATGTAGTAAAGGTGGCAAGGTGGAAAGAAGGAAGAACTCAGGTTTCTATAGATGTCACTGAACTGCCAGATTAAGTAACCCTAGAACTGCTCTATCTCGGGACATTTTGTTATGCGTGAACTTTTGTATTTCTTAATAAACTAATTGACTTATTTATTGCTCACAGCATCCTGAAACACAAGTTAATTATAGAAATTTGAAAACAGCAATACTACATCATCCAGCAATTCCACTCCTGAATATTTTTATCAAAAAAAAAACTAATTTCAAAAGATACATGCACCTCAATGTTCATAGAGGCATTACATACAATTGCCAAGATATAGAAGCCACATAAATATCCATCAACAGACAAATGGATAAAGAAGATGTGAGTGGTGTGCATGTGTGTGTCTACATATATATATATATATATATATATATGTATATATATATAAAATGGAAGACAACTCAGTCATCAAAAAGAATGAAATTTTGCCATTTGCAACAACATGGATAGATCTGGAGGGTATTATGTGAAATAAGCCAGACAGAAAATGACAAATACAGTATATGTGGAATCTAAAAAATAGAACAAACTAGTGGATATAGCAAAAAAAGAAACAGATTCATGGATACAGCGAACAAGCTAGTGATTGGTTACTGGTGGGAAGACAAAAGGAGGGAGGGACAAGGGTAGGAGACTAAGAGGTACAAATTACTATGCGGAGAATAAATAAACTACAAGAATACACAGTATAATACAGAGGATATAGCCAACATTTTATAGTAACTAAAAAGGGAATACAAAATTCACCTGTAAAAACTGTGAATCATGATACTGTACATCTGTAATTATATAATATTGTACATCAACTATACCTCAATAAAAAAGCTTATTATAGAAATTTGAGCATGCACAGCTAAATCTAAAAACAAAAACATTTTCCACGAGCATTATTAATATTTTATTTATAAACTATAGATTTTACATTAAATTATATAACTTGCAGCTAAAATCAACCTATTTCAAAATATTTAGGAAAGATTAATGAAAGTTCAAGTTACACAAAGTATTTTGCAAAAACTTTACCGAAGGGAAGCAATTTAAAGAGAGTTGAGAACCCTTGACACTAGTTTACCTATGCTGCTTACTAGAGCAAAGATGTCAGTTCACTTTACTTTCACAACCTGTGAAAAATTTGAGAAATAGAGACATTTGAACTAGAAAAAAATATTAAGGCCTTTTCTACATCCATGTATGTTGGATTTTATGCGTTCAAGGTGTTTTAATAGGTGACACAAAAAGCCTGTTTTTGTAATATCATGGATATAGTGGAAATAAATAGGTATACCTCTAGGTAAAAACAGAAAAGTAAATCAATAGATGATTCCATGGACAGATAGGCAAATGAATTGAGAAGACGTGAGGGAAAATGAATCAATAGGCTCACTAGTGGCGGCTAGATGAGGGAAGGAGAGTAGCAGGAAGAGGCGGACAGATCACCAATCAGAGAGACCGGTGAGTAGGAACTATACACCAAAGGGAGAGAAATAGAGTCTGACATGGAAAGCAGGCCGGAAGGCATGAAGACAAGAAAGGCTTCACTCAGCCTACGTGCCATGCTCTTAGAGATCATATATACGCATCTGTGTATGTGTTTGTATAGTTTAGTGGGGTGATATATATTTTCACTGCCTTTATACATATGAGACTAAATTAAAATAGCCAGTGCAGCTTTACCAGTGAAGTGACAGGGCAGGCACATATACTGAAGGCTGACCACCTTCCAAGTCGTGAGTTACGCCTTCTTTCCATCAGGCCCTGCAGGGCAACCCAGATGGAGGCATCACAGCAGAACGGCAGCGACAGCCAAGCCCAAACGGCAGCAAAGACTGTTAAAATCTCTAACGTAGTTTTTGAAAATTATATTTAGATAAGAAAATTATCACACATATATTTGATTATTGTAAGTGAGGAAACCAAGCAACATTCAACAAAACCATTTATTTTGCCTTTGAAGGTAATTTCATGAACACACTGTACACTTTTAAAAACTAGGGTTTTGTTATGCTTTAGAACAATGACAGAAATAACAAATGTCATATAATAAGAATGCCATACAATAAGAATTTCTACCCTAATATTAAATTACTCTAATATCCTTGGCTAATATGGTTCATGCAGTTAGGGCAAATATATATTAGATTAATCTGTGTTTTGAATAAGTATAAGCTAATTATAGTAAGTAACATGTTCAGTAATATATGATTAAAAAATACATAGAAGCTAAGCTAAAATGTACCTGGGAGAAGTGGTTCCTTTGGCTCCTGTGGCTTACACCAACCAAAAAGTTGACTGATGTTGCTGAGACTGCATATCACTAGTTACCCATCAGCTGTGGATTAATATGTGGGTTAACGCTGGCTTTAGTTATGAGCCAGTCACCACAGAAATGCACTTGCTATGAAATGCACAGGGCCCAAATTTCATTACAGAACCACAAAAATCTAATCTATAGTCTCTTTGCCCTTTGCTGTTTGAAAAACCTATTGAAGTACAGAGCTTATTACTGATATCACTGTCACACTAAGAAGTATTCTAAGAACATATCTTGAGAAGTTATACATGTGGCTCTGATGGGAAAACTAAAACAGATGTGGCCAGTGAGGTGTCTCTAACAATTTTTACCTGAGATGCGCAGTGTTTTCCCTAACTCAGCGTGTAGAACAGCTTTCTCATGAATATTATTTATTGCATGGATATTTTGAGATTTTGATATTGTCACCAATATTTGAAAAAGACTGGAGTATAGGGTGAAATGGGCTCTCCTGGTGGCACAGATGGGAAAGAATCTACCTGCAAGGCAGGAGACCCGGGTTCCATCTCTGAGTCAGGAAGATCCCCTGAAGAAAGCAACGGCTACCCACTACGGTACTCTTGCCTGGAGCGTCCCATGGACAGAGGATCCTAGTGGGCTACAGTCTAAGTTTTCACAGAGTCCAAGACACAACGGAGAGGCTAACACACAGACATAGAGTGGAAAGGAACCAGAGATGGCCAGTGTAATGTGGTCGCCTCCTTCTTTTGTTTTACTTGCTACTTCAGTTATTAGCAATCATCTGCCAGAAAGGATCATCTGGTCTCGACAGTGGTATGGACAAGACAGGCTGCTTCTGCACAATTCTGGCCTGCTAGCTTTGAGGTTCTATCGTTTTCTTCCCTACTCAGAAAAAAAGAAAAAGAAAGAGAAAAAGAGCATACCTGGATGCAAGTGGTGGGAGTGACCTTACCACAGGAATAACTTTGGATCCACTTTCACTTACACAACGGTGCATTTTCCAGACTTGCAGGTCTTTAACTAAGACACCACACTCACCCTGTTTCCCCTTTGCCTTTCCCTTTCTTGGTTCCTTTGCGGATTTTCCTCATCTCCCCAGCCCCCCTCTTTTTATTGGGGGGGGGGGTGTCTCAGGATACAGTCCTCAGACAGCGTCTCTTATCTATCCACACTTAACCCCTCATTCTTTTTCACTCTCATCAACTCCCACGGCTTTAAATACTATCTGCCAGTGACTCTCAAAGCTCAATCTCCAGCCACACTTCTGTCGGGAGCTGTAGATTTGAATATTCAACTGCCTAACTACTGTCTCCATCTGGATGTCTAATAGTCATCTCAAATTTTACATGCTTAAAACTGAGCTTCTCATCTACCATGTACCACCTTATACATTCAACATGTCAAACAAGCTTCTCTGGCCTCCCAGCTGTGTCTGTGTGTGTGTGTGTGTGTGTGTGTGTGTGTGTGTGTGTGCAAACACTCAGTCACTCAGTTATATCCAACCCTGCCTCCAGTCCATCTCCATAACAATCTCCCAAAAGTGTAAATCTAATAACATTACTCTTTCATATCATATTCATTGCTTTTAATAGAACCTTCAATGTGTCCCATTGCCATATGTGTGTGTGTGTGTGTGTGTGTGTGTGTGTGTATTTGCTCAGTCATGTCTGAATCTCTGTGACCCATAGACCCATAGACCCAGGATCCTCTGTTCATGGAATTTTCCAGGCAAGAATACTGGAGCGCATTGTCATTTCCTCCTCCAGGGAATCTTCCTGACCCAGGGATCAAACTCAGGTCTCTTACATCTCCTGCACTGGCAGGGGGATTCTTTACCCCTACACCACCTGGGAAACCCCAGCCTCCCAGTTGCTCAGATCTAAATTGCAGGAATTCTTTTCTAGAAACCTTTTTCTTTTACATCCTGGATTTGATTGTAAATCCTGTCACTTATGCCATGTAAAGATACCACTTTATCATCCCATCCAGTGCTACTACACTTATCCAAGTTATCATCATTTCTTTCCAGGCTTATTGCAATGGCCTCTTGATCATTTTCCCTACCTTCACCCTTGCTTCCTTCCATTCTAATGTCAACCCAGCAGGCAGACTGATTCTTTTTAAATCAAAGCCAGTTATGACATCCCTTTGTTCAAAGATCTCCAAATGCTCCATGGTGTTCAGGGCAAAAATCAAGGCCTTCCAGTGGCTTATAAGGACCTAGATACTCTGATTCACTGTTACCACTCTGTAAGTATGTCACTGGCCCCAGTTACAACAGTTCTGTTCCTTTCCTTTTAACACCCTAGGTCTCTTTCTTCAGAGTTTATTTTATTTTTTTTTTTTTTTTACTTTCTCTTTCTAGAAAGAGCTTTTTTTGGATATTGACATGACCAAGTCCCTATCACATTATTTCAGACTTTAGTCAAATGTCACCTTCTCAGTAGGAGCCTTCTCTGTCACTCTATGAAAAAATGCAACACCTCATATACCCTAGCCCCCACTCCCCTCTTCATTTATCCTTAGTACTTATCAACATCTAGAAATTGTACATTATATTTATCTTGTTTATTTACAAGAGAACATGAGTTTCAATGGGAAGTCATCTCTTTGTTTTGACCACTCATCTCTGACATTTAAAAGATACCTGGCTCATGACAGAAGTCCAAGGTTTGTCAAATGAAAAAAGTCAAATGACTAAAGAGTCAGTGTTAAATGATTAAAGATTTTTGGCCTATCTCAATTGTCAACAACTGTTGACAGAAATCATTGTTCTAGAGGAATGCTTTAGATATGAGTAAGGTAGGTCAACATTATAAGGATTGGACTCAGTTCAAAATGTTACTGATTTTATCTCAATTATCTCACCCATTGACAAGTCAAGCTAGAGGAAGAGACAATAATTAAAGATTAAATATTTGTCTAGTTTTTATTTCTTTATATAGTTGGAGTGAGATGTCAAGTTATATAAAGTTAAAAATGCCGTATGCTGCTTTGTTGTAAATCCTCTGCCCTCACCGCGTAGCTCTGGACAAGCACTGATCTGACTTCCATTCTTATGACTTCTGCCATTTCTGGAATGTTTTATACACGGAACCATACGGTATGATTTCTTTCAGCTAGGATGACATTTTTTAAGAATAACACTGTTGTGTGAAAGTCATAGAGTTGCTTGTGTTTTTCTTCTTGTTTGTGCACATGAATGTCTCACACCATTTGTTTTTTTTTCATTTCTCAGTTTAATTACCTTGGTACAATTGTAGTACATCAGTTGAGCACATTGTCTATTTAAGGGCATTCTATTCTGTTAGAGTAATCTATGTTTCTCCTTATGCCATTACCACAACTTTTTTAGCATTATCACATTGTATCAAGTCAGATAGTGTGAATATGAAAATTTCATATGAATTTTAGACTCAGCTTCTCAATTTCTATAAAACACACACATAATAAAATACACATAAACACACACATACACACCCTGGTGAAAATTTGATTTGGATTGTGTAAAAGATATGGATCAATTTGGGGAAATTTGCCATCTTAACACTATAGTCTTTCAATTCATAATAGCATGACAATTCATTTAGCCCTTCCACAATTTCTATCAGCAATATTTTGTAGATTTGAGTCCCATAAGTATTTTATGGCATCTATTTCCAAGTACTTCATGTCCACTGATAATATTGTAAATAATATTTTAAAATGTCTTTTCCAAATGCTTATTGCCAGGATATAGATATAAAATTGATTTTTGCATATTTACTTTGTACTTTGCAAACTCATTAAACTCATTTATTTGTTCCAGTAGCCGTTTGACAATCAAATAATTTGCAGATAAAGCTAGATTTTCCTTTGAATCTCTATTCCTTTTTAACTTTTTTATTTTAAACAGAATGGTGGGAAAGGACATATGTGCTTTCCTTGTTCCAAATCTTGGAGGAGTGGTGATGCGGGAAACTCAGTCCCTGCACAATTAACAATGCAGGCAGTTATAGACTTCTCAAAACCGGCCTTTATTGTGTGAGAAAATGTCATTCTATTCTTAATACTCTGGGACAGTTTGTATGGAATTGGTATTGTGGCGAACTTGCCTGTCAGTTCAGGAAATATAAGAGACGTGGGTTCAACCCCTGGGTCGGGAAGATCCCCTGGAAGAGGGCATAGCAGCCCACTCCAGTTTTCCTGCCTGGGAATTCCCGTGGACAGAGGAGCCTGGCGGGCTACAATCCCTGGGGGTGGGAAAAGTCAGACAGGACTGAAGCGCCTTAGCACACATACACAAAGTTTTGTTTATCATTTAAATGTTTGATAGTATTCATTTTTGAAGTCACCCAAGCAGGAATTTGTGTGTGGGAGTAGAGGTAGAGACAAAACTTTTAACTACAAATTCAGTATTTCAAATAACTATAGCTCTACAGAGTTATTTCTTTTTTGGTGGATTTTGGTTATTTTTGTTTTTTTAAGAATTCTTCCAGTTCCCAATTTAGCAAATTTTTTGTCACAATTTGTTCAAAGTACTCCTTTTTTTCTTATTTTAATGTCTGTAGAATTTACTGTGACGGACTTTTCTCCATAATGATATTGTTAAGCTTTTTATTCTCTATTTTTTCCCCTAATCTTTCTGGCTATTGATCTCTCCAGAAGCCAGGTTTAAGTTTCATTGATTTTTTTAATTGTTTTTCTAATTTCTATTTTATTGATTTTTGCTTTTTATTATTTCTTTCTTACTGCTTCCTTAGTGTTTAATTTGCTCTTCTTTTTCTGGTTCAAAAGGTGGAAACTTAGATCATTGATTTTATACTTCTTTTTCTAACATAAAGATTGAACACCATACTACTTAAAATATATTCTACAAATTTTTAAATGCTATGTTTTAATTTTATTCAATTCAAAATACTTAAAAATTTCCATTGTGATTATTTCTTTGACTCATTCATTACTTAGTATTGTGTTATTTAGTTTAAAAATATGCTAGAATTTTCAAATAGGCATATTTTGTTTTATATGTTGTAAAGCTCTGGTATTGAATCTACATTTTCATATAGATTGTTTTGTCTTCTACATAAATTGACCCCTTTATAAGTATGTAATATTCTTTTTATCCTTAGTAATATTTCTATACTTAAGTCTAGTGTGTCTGATATTAAAATAAGGGGTGCATTCACTCTTGCTCATTCTCTCTCTTCTCTTATATCCTCTTGCATCTTTATCTTTATTTTTCAAAATTAATAATCTGGTAGGAGAAAGAATATGTCTTCTTTAAGACCCTCTTTAGGGCTAACAGCACTTCTATAAATTACAGACATTCTCACTCTAAACCTTAATGGTATATTTATTGGCAAAGTTTTATGTGCTACCATAGTTGTTTTAAAATGACGAATTATCCTCTAGGCTGAGGGTCAGTCATACATTTATAAGTGGTAGTAATAATGGTGCCTGCCATATAATGATAAATTATAATGTCTACCACATCATAATAAGCAAATACTTGTTCAATTTACTAACATTTTCAAAAGATAGGTTTTTGTTGTTGTTTGAGAAAGTATGATGATAGACAAAAACATGATGATATATATATAAGAAGATAATTTAGTCTTCTTTAATTCAATTCCCATAAATAAGAAAGTTGAAGGGATTAAGACAATGACTAAATATACAAGAAAGAAGAACATACTTTTAGAAGAGTTGATTTTTTTGAAAAAGTATGTCTGGGCTACACAGATCCTATAAGTCTCAGAGGACCTAGCAATCCATGCAGGTGATCTTGGAAATGATAGACAAACCACTTGACCTAAAGAACATGATCTATGATTGACATACCTTACCATTCATGGCACCTACTGGAGTTCTTTGCATGTGTAAGTATTCACTGAATCTTTCATGAAGATGTGGATGAATCAATGAGGAAAAAGGGAATTATATCATAGAAGAGTGAGCTCTCTTCAATTAAAAATTGTAAATGTCAATTTGCATGCATCCTGTGTTATGGGCTAAAAATTCCTATACACAATAAAGATTATCTTACTATAAGACAATTCAAATCAATCTGAACAATAAAAGTAAATAATAGGTTTATTTTACCTTGACTGTACATCAGTAAGGCAGAAAGTCAAAATTTGTAAAAATGTTTCCCTTGCAACAGTAATTGATTAAGATACTGGTAGTCCATGAAGAAGTGAGAGTAAAAATGTTTAACCACTAGTAGGCAATATTTACCCATTCCAGTGTTCTTGCCTGGAGAATCCCAGGGACGGGGGAGCCTGGTGGGCTGCCATCTATGGGGTCGCACAGAGTTGGACACGACTGAAGCGACTTAGCAGCAGCAGCAGCAGGCAATATTTTAGAAATGCAATTTCCTAAAATTTCCACATACAAAAAAGATTATGTGAGAAAATATTGACCTGTAGTGATATTTTACAGGGAACAAAAAAGGTACTGAACATTTGTCTCTTACCCCCCTACAGAGCTGGAGGCTGTTTAGAACAAAGGGTTACATCTAGTGATTGAAGTCATCTCATAGAAGTCACGGTGGGTTCATGGGTTAGCACTTTCACTGCTGGGGACCAGAACAAGTCACCATAAGTATTCACTTGGGTAACCTTGGGGCAGGACAGTGGGGACAGGCACATTTGGAAGGCTTGGGCAAGGGTATTTACCAACCAAAATGGAAGAAGCATTTCAATATTCTAAACAACCAACAGAACTGTTTTTGTCTGAACATCAATCCTGTTTGCCCGTTGGTATGCTGTGCTGCGCTTAGTCACTCAGCTGTGTCTGACTCTTTGTGACCCCAGGGACTGCAGCCCGCCAGGCTCCTCTGTCCATGGGATTCTCCAGGCAAGAGTACTGGAGTGGGTTGCCATGCCCTCCTCCAGGGGGTCTTCCCAACCCAGGTCTCCCTCAATGCAGATGGATTCTTTACCATGCCCACCTGTTGGTATCGTCATATACATTTGGCAAATATTGAGTTCAACTGAGTGAAACAGATTTTATATTGTGGGAATTCACAGAGCTGTAATTTGTAATATAGACTGTGGGTCTTTGAAAGAGAAATACAGTATCTAGGATTTTTTTTTTTTAACATATTTGGACATAGAACTTTTTTTTTCTATAGAGTACATCTAGAGACTGCTTTTTTTTTTGCATAAGTCATGATTAAGCCTATGAATTAGAAAGCGTAATTAGTATCATAACCACCATAAAATTTCAGTGATGTAACACAAAGGTTGATTTCTACTTTACATCACAGTCTAAACTAGGATTGGGTTGCTCTCCTGGAATAACCATTTTCTAAATAGTGACTCAAGGATGTAGAACTTTCTATCCTATGGTTTGACACTCCCTAGGGTCTTCTTGAGGTTCTCCACTGCTTTCTCTCCACCTGTCTATATTTAACTAGGAAGAAGAAAAAGCAAATCAAATATAGAGACTATGTAGTGTTTTTAAAATGTGTCCACAAATTCTTTCACAATCCTAATCTCAAAGTGTGAAGGTTAATTCTCTTTCTCTTGAGGGTAGACCAGAATTGGTGACTTACTTTTAACTAGTTGAATGGGACAGGAGGGTGAGTAAATTTTGTCGTAAAACACATGCAGTTTCCTCCTTGATTTTTCTCCCTCCTTCTTGGGCAACATTCTCTGGGAAAATCCAGATGCCAGGTTCTGAGGACAAGGCTATCTTCACAAGTGTATTCCTGAGCAATCTCATAGGCCACACACTTAGAAGAGACCCTGCTTGTTTGAATGCACAGCGGTTGCCATATTGCAATCTTTAACAATTTTTCATCAAGAAGTCTCACATTTTCATGCTGCATTGAGTTTCACAAATTATGTAGCCAGCTCTGTGTGTGAGTATTCAAGTAGATTTATGGAGAGGGTCATGTGATAATGGATCTACCAGTGAGCGATGAAGAACTCAAGATCCTAGTAACAGCCGTGTAAGTAGACAGTCCTGGAACTGAATCCCTCTGCCCTAGACAAGCCTTCCGATTACAGTCCTGCTAACATCTTGATTGCAACTTCATGAGAGGCCTTGAGCAAGTACCACCCAGCTAGAGATTCCTCACTAACAAACAATTTGAGATGATACAGGTTTATTTCTTTAAAAACCATTAAGTTTTAGGGTAATTTTTATGCTGCAATAGACAAACAACATAGAGAGATTTTAGAGACTGATCCTGAGAGTGGCATTCCATTCAATCTACATATCATTAACCAAAGTCCAGTCACGTGGATTCAGTCAACTACAAATGAAGGTGAAAAATCAAGACATTTTTATGCCCTGGAAGAAGAGATTGATGAGCACAGAGTCACCCTCAGATGTACCCTGTGAACAAATTGTCATTCACATGTAGTAGGATCTTATTAGTCATCACAACTTAGCTGCAAGGCTGATACGAGTGTGTGGAGTGGGAAGAGGAAGTCATTACAAAATACCAGAGTTCAAGATCTTAAAGGCAACGCAAGAATGAAATGCAAATATCATGTAGATTTTTAGCTAATCAACCTTTGCTAGAAATGGAAAAGATACCACTTTAAAAGTTCTTTCCCACAAACTTCCACACTCTTGGAGACCCTATTAATATAGCCTTGGGTTTGTAGACAGAATGACTTTGGTTCCTGTCCTCAATATTGCATGTTAGTCCTTGATCTCGGCAAGCAGCTTAATAATCCAAATCTTCATCCCTAAGATTGGAAAAAACATGGGCCTATCTCAAGAGATAATTGCAAAGGTTATGCAATATTGCATAAAGAATACCTGTCACAGTGATTGGCACTTACTAAGCACTCAGCAAATATTTAATATTAAATTTATTAAAACCAGGAGGACAATAGCATTGATGAAGATGATAGGCAGTGATATAGACACCAGGGAGTTAGAGGAATTAAGCATTTCCTGAGAAACATTAAAATCATTTCATTAGATTCCCAATGTCCTATCTCACTCATTCAACAAGTATTTCTTCAGGAGCTACTATAGGCTAAGCTATACGTAGGGGCAGGTGCTAGGATTCTGCAGTTCCTTCAGTTGGCATTGCTTTCAGGCAATCCTCCAGAAAATGAGATGATGAACATATGGTTACTGAGTAGTGGCCGAGGGGAGATGAAGCTCATCTGCAGACTGTATGAGATAAAGCTAACAGGCTCTTACAGCCCAAGAGGTTCAGAGAAGGCTTCCCCAAAGAAGCCACATCTAAGACATGGATTGAAGGTAAATACATGTTCTCCAGACTGAGAATATGTTGGAGAGGAGTAGCAGGAGGGTTAGAAGTCTTTTAGGAAAAGGGAAAGGCAGAGAGAGTAGGCCAAAGATGAGCTTCCAAAGGAATTCAGAAAATCAACAACAGAACACCTTCACTGGTGGATTATGGAACCAAAACTGGTTTGAGATGGAAGTCAAAATAGGAGGCGATTGATGGCAAGATAAAGAGTTGAAAATTCCAGAAAGGGAAGATAGAGTAGAAATCTTTGAGAAACATAGAAGGTCATGGTCAAGAAAGAGGATGATAAATCAAGTATTTCAAGGTAATGCAAGGTGCAAAGCCTAATGGCCAAAACAGAAGGATATGAGGAGTCACTGGATACACAGCATTCAAGAAATTGAGCCCACATGAAAATTTCCGTTTCCTGGCCTCATGGCAGGACTTGGAGTGGAGAGGTACGTTGTGAACCATTATGGTTCAGAGGAACCATATGGAACCATATGGTTCAGAGGAACATTAATGGGTGACCTTGAAAAAGGCAGGGTGTAAACTGATGGTGCCAATAGCAAACGTTTGGAGAGAACAGAGTTCCTTTGTTCGTTTTATTCCTTTACAAAAGAATAATGATCTTAAAACAGCCCTTGAGAGCAATGAGTGGGAACCTCCTTGTCAGTATACATACCTACTGATACATGTAGAATGTGGAAGCTTAAACAGCCTTTGCCAAAAAAGAATCAAGTCCTAAATGTGTCGTATAAAGTCTTTGATCGTAAACAGAATAAAATAAAAATGTCTGAAACTTCTAGTTAACTCCAGAAAAAAAGGTCTCAATAAAGAATTTTACTTTAAACAAAAGTGAAGAAGTCTTTAAATAGAGTTAAAATGCTTTAAATTATAAACTATAAAAGTTAAAAATATGTGTATATATGTGTATGTAATAGTGTGTAATAATATACACACACAAGGTTATAACAGAGTTGATGTTACTTGAAGAGAGGAGAATTCTAAGAAAGAAGTCTGCTATTTATACATCCCATTCCACTTTTTATTATAACAAACTAAAGTCAGTCATTTTAGAAATAAACAAAAATGACTCTAAATGTATTAGCTCTTTTCCAGAAACATAAATTAGAAATTGACTGTGGTCATAAACGAGTGTGTGTGTGTGTGTGTGTGTGTGTGTGATTGAACATAAAAATGTACAAGAATATGTACAGGCTTATAAAAAGGTTATGAGGATTTTCATTTTACAATAGAAATGTATAGCCACTTCATAAAAGAAATGTAAACACCAAGTCAAAACAAAACTATCTCACTACCTCCATACCATTGATCTTTGCATCTTCAATAGCATTACTTCCAAGGTTTTAATTATATGTGTGTTCATCCCTCTTGAAAACCTAAACCGACCAAGAAAAAACTTTTCTATAAACTAAGCAACTGTATATGCATATTATAGATTCACTTCTCTGTGCATTTTAATAATATTGAATTCTTTATCAACCTACTCTTCAGAGGACACGCTTCAATGAGAGGAAAGATAAATCTTCCTGCTAACGACATCTTGTACAGTAACTTGCTCCATCCCTCTCTATAAACTAGGAGAGTTTCTCAGTTTAAACTGTGCTAAAGATCACTGTCAATAAACAACTATTATCTCCTCAAGCTGACACCAGGGGACTTTTGAAATCGCCAAACAATCTAGTCATCGGGATGGGAAGTAGAAACCGGTTGGCAAAATAAATAAGTCTTTAGGTCAAAGGACGTGTATTGGGATTGGGAGAAGCTCATGTATCAGAGCATAAGAAGATGACGCCTGCGTTCCAGCGGCGGCGCGGGTTTGATAGTTAGCATCCTGGACACACACTCTTCCTCACGGGATTAGTTAGTATCCTGGACACACACTCTTCCTCACCGGATTCTATGACTTTGTCCAGTAAACTTCACCACTGAGCACTGCCGCAGCACTCAGAGCGGAAGAAGACAGCTGTGTCGCAGTTGACTCACTCTCAGCATGGAACGTGAATGAACGGAGTGGGATTCATGCAGCCTTTGAGGGCTGCGGTGACCCAGTCCTTCGGGGGTAACACTGATGTAGGAACCAGCCTACCCTGGCCACTCTTAGGATATGCTTCCTGCGGAGAGCGTGCAGTCCCTTCCCTCACACTTCCATCCATGTGCACGGGAAGAACTGACATATTCGGGCAAGGGGAGACTGTGGAAGGAAAACAGGCTTCCCTTCCTAAATTCTGCAACCATAAGCTTCAGGGAAATATGAAATGGATTCTTTTAAACAACATGGGATGGCAAAAAAAAAAAAAAAAAAACTACAGACCAAGCAGATTGCACACTGGCCGCTGCTTGCTGCTGCTTTGATTATCCTGGTCATACCTAATTGATTTATTGTCAGCGCTTTTAGCTGGTAGCTTCCCTCAATGTCTCACATCAAATATTGGTGTCTCTTTAATTTTTTTCAGTTGTTTTTGCCACTGTCTACTTTCTCCCTGTGCCTCAAAGCATCGGAAATATGGATCATACAGATAACTAGGGTTTCTGCTGTTTTATTTTAAACTCTGTGAAGATGTCTTATATACTCTCAGTGATCTTGTTTATTTAATCCTTTTTTTGTCTCGCCTCATTATGTCCAAATGAACATATTCCATTTAATCAGTGCTTGTGGCTCAGAATATCTTTCCGGTAGATACAAAACCATTTCATTTTGTGACAGCAAAAAATATGAGTCAAAAGGAAAAAAAGTGTCTTTAAACATAAGATTGGAACCAGCCATCTCTTATTTTACACTTAATTTCTGGCACTTGTTTTAACAAGCGATGAAGTTTGAACTCAGGACAATCGACATAAAACAGAGATTGGCCACTTTTCCTCTTTCTTCTGGTAGGTTATGCAGAGACCATTTTTAACCTCTCTCTCTTTCAAAATATAGACTTTTGAACAGTTATTTTCCACTCCATTCCTGCCCATTGAAAGTTGAAAATTTTCTGGCAACACACTGAATTTTTAAAAGCCCTGAAACCAAGAGAAGTTGAACAAATCACCAGTGCCCTCTAGTGTTCAGAATAAGCAACACCTTGAAAATAGCCGCCGCCGCAGTGGCTTTGCTAAAGCAGCTGCTGAAGTCTTTTTTGTTAGGAAGAAATGTGGTTTGTTTCCATTATATCTGGTAACCAAAGAGCGTCAGCTTTTCCCATAAATTCTCTGGAAGCAAAAATGCTGCATGTTTCAGGTCAGGCAATATTTATTTCACAGTTATCTCTAAAGCACAATGAAATGCAATTATATCATTCTTGAAGGGGCTGAGAATAGAAATTCTTCTTTTAATAAGAGAAACAATTTCAGCAAGTTTTTCTTACATTTAAGAAAAGACAATAGAAAGAAATTGATACAGACCCTCTATCTATGCCTGGAACTTAATGTGTGTGTGTGTGTGTTAAATTGGTTTCTAAATAGATGTGAATGTGACCTGTTTTTACTAATAGGATAATTCATTCAATTACTTTTTTTTTAAAGCCACAGAAAAGGAAACAAGTTACCCTTCTTGTCCTGGAGGGCAAATAAATAAGACATTTTCAAGAAAGTCCACATGCAAAACCATCTGTTTAGAATCACTCTGATTATAGAAGCCGGTAATTCTTGGTCTCAAGGGAGGCAGCTGAAGTATGGAACCTTTTAAGAGGTGATATATCTTTCCCGAGGCCCGTAGAGACTGGGAACATGAATGTCCCTCCTTCCTATCTTGAAGCCACTGGCCTCTCTCCCACTCAGCTGCCCGGCTCTGCGGCTGGAGGGGCTGAGGAGCTAAGCAGAGTCTGAACCACGCCTGGACCACGGCGGTCACCACAGTGGTCCTCAGGGTGCTGTGTACCACGGACAGCAATAAGAGTGATTAAATGTCAGGAGGAGGATGACTCATGAACTCAGATGAAATCACTGAAATTTGTTTAGCTTGGCCAGGGAGAGGATGATAATGATCAGCCAATATGTGACTTGCAGAGAAGCTGTTTTAAGTGGTATAAATAAAGCACAGAGTGGAAATTAAATTAATAAGGGTAAGGTGACTTTCTGGAAATATTCCCCAACCTAAAATTTAGGCAATTATGAAAGTATTCCAAGGAAAAAGGGAAGTTTAAACTTCAGGATCTAAATCCCAAGTCTGATAGATGCAAAGGATGATCAGAGTCAAAGGTGTTCTGAAAATTATGCTGTATGCAATGTGATTGTCTAGAATGGGCTGATCTCTCCTCACAGCTAAATTAAGCAAGTGATATTCATTTATAATTTTTACATAAATTTTTGCCTTTGCACTGGATTTTCTCCCTACCATCTTTTTCCCTGTCTACCACCTTGTTCTCCGTACATGTTTTACCTGTGTCTGTAATTGTGTTTTGGACCACATGATTCATTTTCTATACTCATATTTTCCAAACAAATTTTCCTCCCTGCCCTATGACAACGGTCCCTTAGGACAATATTTTCAATGTCCACAGAAAACAATATAAATAGCTTCTGGGTTATGACTGCAGCTTTTTGCAATGGACTGAATGTTTATGCTCACCCTCAAAGTTATATGTTGAAAATTTAATCCCAGTGTGATAGTATTTCATCATACTGGGTGGTGTGAGTGGGACCTTAGGGAGATAATTAGGCCGTGAAGGTAGAGCCCTTGTGAATGGGGTTAGTGCCCTTCTAAGAAGAGGTCAGAGAGCTCTCTCCCTGACCTGTGAGGACACAGCAAGATGGTCCTCTGTAAACCAGGGAGAAGGCACTTACATGGTCAAGGTCACAATCATGCTGGCGCCCTGGTCTGGAACTGCCAGCCTCCAGAACTATGCGAAATAAATGTTTGTTGTTTAAACCACCCAACTCTATGGTAATGTGTCATGGCAGCGTGAGCTAAGATGCCTTCAGAGCAAAACTGCTTACAGTTGAATTGTTCTATAAAGTCGGGCAAAACATTCAACTTCCCTGTGCTTCAGGGTTAAGATGGGAAAAATCATGAGATCAGATGTGGAGACTAAAAGAGTTAACCCACAGCCCCTTAGAATACATTCTGGCATGTAAGAATCACTCATAAAATGTACACAATTTTGGAACTATTTTTACCACAGGAAGAACACACTCTACATTGTAACCATGTATGTATAAAATTAAATTTCATCATATAATAATTATCTTACGATGTGCAATGTGTTATATTTTATTATTCTATATTTTATGTATTTCCTGGAAAAAAGTGATCATGACCCACTAAATAATTCTGATGTCTCATTGTTGCTTCCTGACTCACAGCTTGAAAAATGAATCTTAGGATATAACTCTCAGGCTATAAATGTTCCAGGATATAAGAGGGACATAGGGTACCCAGACATTATTCTTGGAATTTCTGACAGTTCTCACAGCTCTGGGATTTCTTTTTAACTTTGCAAGTCCACTCTGAAGCACGGCTTCTTCTTGTGAACACAGATTTTTTTTTTTAAACTAAAGCCTAACAACAACCACTACTACAAGAGCAATCAACAATAAAACAGTCACCTTGCCAGAGTTTCCATGTTCTAAGATAATCAAATGACAGAATTTTCTAGTATCCTGTAAAAGATTATGTTAGAAGGAGAAACAAGCTTGTGACTCCAAGACTTCAGCAGTGCTAAGCAAAGGTAGATGACTTAGAGGCGTGCAGTGGATGGTGAAGCAGTTAGGCAGTGACATCTTTCCCCTCCTCCTCCAGAGAAGTACATCCACTAACCAAACATAAGATCTCCATGACTATGTATATGTGTATAACATACAGTAAGGGTAAATATTGGCTAAAAAACTTACATTTCTGCTTTAAGCATATATTTGTGTGGGTGATATAGAATTATTCCTTATGTGGAACATCATCGAATAATTTTGAAAAAAACTGTTTCAAATGATCTGACAATTCTGAGTGGATCCCAAGAGAGCCACTTAATGGTTAACTTCCATTAGTAACTAAATTGCCTTATTATTTTCCATTGATTTCTCTTGCAGTTTCAAAAATTAGTTTTAAAAATGTTAAGAAACAATATTGTGAAGCAGTGGAGGTGTGCATGGAAGGCGTTGCTGTAACAATAATAATAGACAACAACAGCTAGCCATGGTGAATGCAGCTAGCTGGTGGCCTGCAGAAACCTGTGGCGCCCGTGTTAGGCTTCCTGGAGTTTGGAGAGGGGCTTGCTCCTGGAGACACGGTCCTCTGGAAAGGCTGAGGTGCAGTCTGCCGCCCTGTAAAAGCGCTCTTCCATCACACACTCAGCCTGAGGCCCGCAGAGCTCCTGACAAGAAGGGAGCAAGCTGAGGAAGTGATGACTCAGCTCCTCGGGGGAACAGGAGTTAGCTGCAAAACACGCTTCTCCGCGGCTCTCAGTTTTCATTGACCCTTGCACTACAGACAGAAAAGATAGTTTAATTCCATAGATGCTACTCTCTCCTGCCTACATGGAGCTCAACAGCTATCATTTTCCAATCAGAATGGGGCATTTTTCTACCTTTTCCTGGAAAGTGTTACCTAGCTCCTTTGTCCGGTACTGTAGACTCCTCAGCAAGTGATTTTAAGGTATGAACTCGTAAGTCCTTAAAGGTGTGTCTGATGTACTAATTACTACTGTGTTCTTCAAACACTCTCTTACTGTGAATGTTGCTGCTATATTCTGATTTAAAACTTAAAAAAAAGGGGCCTCCATTATCCAACAAGGTCATCTAACAATGACCCTAACAAGGAGCTAACCTGCCTGGCTTGATGCCGAGAACTTGTTCAAAGTCTAAATCTAGGCATGGAATCAGCTCTGAAAAATGAATTTGTGAGTTTACTTGGATCACGCAGGTGCTGGTGAATTAAGAGGGCGTTCTGAAATGCTGGATGGTTTGTATGTTGGGGGGCGGAGGTAGGTTATGTCAAAACAGATGCCAGATCTATGTGCTTCATGCAACACAAGTTTATTTCTTGCTCATAAAACACATCCCACATGACTTGACAGGGGTCTCTGCTCACCATAGTTTTTTTAGGCTAACATGATCTTTCTCAACACACACCTCATGATTACCACAGCCAAGGGAAGCTAACACACCAAATTGTTTAAGGAGCATACACCTAGAAGCGACCTACACCACTTCTGCTCATGTCTATCAGCCAAAGAAAGTCACAGGGCCACACCTCACTTTGGTGGGATGAAAAAGTGCAAAACTAGCACTGTGTAGAAGGAAAATGGGAAATACTTAGTCAACCACCATGAAGACTACCATTTTCCTCATCTTTCACATTTACTTGATGACCAAGACCTGCTCAGCGACAACTCATCCCAGCTTCTGCGTTCCGTTCACTTGTTGACTCCATCTGCAGTCTCATCGTACTTCAGCCGGATTAGAAAGGCCTTTATGCTTGGCCCAGCAACCTGTATGTATATTCCAGTCACACTGAATTACTTACAGACCAGCACCCTTTAAATCACCCCTTCATGCTTCATCTCATATTTCTCCCTGTGACCTTCTCTCCCTGAAAACCATCCCCTCATCCCTCCATAGCCGCCTCAAATCTTATATCGCTTGGAGAGGTTTCAGAAACCCCACGTGTTCTCTAGTCCGTGTTGACTTTAGCATCCCTGTGGTGCTTTTCCCCATTTGTGTTTGGGCTACATGACCTGTGTCTCTCCTTTACTGTGGTTATTAATGTGCAGTCATTCTGTGTCCACAAGAACACAAGCTCCCAGAAGGCAACAATCATCCTTCCATCAGAGCCACGACAATGGTCCGTCACGCTCACTCCTGTGCTTCCACCCCCCCTATTTTGTCTTTGTGTCCCTAGTGGCTAGAACATTGTCGGGACTCAGTAAGATCTGAATTAAGCTATTAATTTGTACCAAGAAATATAACTGACAGGTATTGTTGATATTTAGCCCATACTAGAAGAATACACTACTTTAAAACATTCAAAATTAAAAATGACTAGATACAGACTCAGAGAAAAGAGACATGAAGGATGTTTTAGCATCAATCCATGCAAATTGTTTAGTATTCTCTTTGCTGTGTTCACTGGAAATAGGTATTAATCTGTGGGGTTTCTGGATGGTGTAGGGTAGCATCTAAGAGCTTTGTTCAGACTCAATAGACATGAGTTTGAGTAAGCTCTGGGAGTTGGTGATGGACAGGAAAGCCTGGCATGCTGCAGTCCATGAGGTCTCAGAGTCGGACATGACTGAGGGACTGAACTGAACTGAACTGAAGACTCTTCTGGAATGTGATTCTCTTGATGTATGTCATTGTAACATTCCTGTCGCTAAATTCCCCACTTTTATAACTTGATACATTTCCCAAGGATGCAGCTTCTACTTACATCTATTCAGTGAGGCTACTTGCTTCCTGATGGTTCACAGGCAAATACCTCTGTCTCCTCCCACATCTAGAGTAACAGCTAGGGGAATTTATTGTGAGGAGGCAGAACCAGAAACCTTGTGGGATTCATTCCCAGTAGCAAGGGCGAATGCCTTGGTAGCTAATTTTAAAGAGATCCTAAAGGTGTGTGTGTGTCTACTTGCTTTGCACAGTCCACGCTTTTAATCACTTATGCACCATTAGGCTACTAACACACTATGGGAGCTCTGCATAGCAGAAGGAATTTCAATATTAAGCTAAAGCCAGAAAGAAAAACACAATAGTTCCTTCACATGTCAAACTAATTATAGTTACTTAGCTTATTCCAAATAGCAAGAATATTCATTCAGCTCAAAAAAAAGTAGAAATTTCCACTCTACAAGAATACAATTTCATCAATCTATACTGTCAAAGTTCAATTTACAGTCTTATTTATGATTAAGAATGTAGAATGTGTGTGTGCTCAGTTGTATCTGACTTTTTTGCAACCCCATGGACTGTAGCCTTCCAGGCTCCTCTTTCCCTGGGATTTCCCAGGCAAGAATATTGGACTGGGTTGCATTTCTTTTTCTAGAGGATTTTCCCCAACCAGGGATCAAACCCATGTCTCCCGCGTCTCCTGCATTGGCAGGCATATTCTTTACCACTTCAGTCACCTGGGAAGCCCATGATTAAGAATAGGTGTTAATAAAAGAAGAAGAAGGAGGAGAGGAGGAGGGGAAGAAGAAGAGGAAAGAAACCTTCTGGTGTTTGGCTATTTTTTTTTTTTTAATCTCAAAACACAGATTGTCAAAAAATCAACTAAGTGTCACTAGAGGTGATTCAGTTCTGCTGCATTCGAGATAAATTGAGTTCCTGGTAGTTCTGTGTGGGTGTCTTTGAGGTACGATCTTAATAAGCCCAGGTCTGCTCTAGAGGAACATGAAAGATTCTATAAGACATCTAAAGGAGGAAAGCATTGGTCTCTTTCTCTTCCTCCACTAAAACATATCCATTTCATACAATGGCTGTCCAGTGATGACTCAGCTCTTTAGCCTAGGCTCCTTTCCTCTTCAAAATCTCCAGGAGATACTCCAGTGAAGTTGGAAACATTTGTAGTTTCCCTATGAGACGGGTCATTTTATTTGTTGTCAAATCTGATTTTGTAGGAACCGTGAAGTTTCTCCTATATAAATGCTGCTGCTGCTGCTGCTGCTAAGTCACTTCAGTTGTGTCCGACTCTGTGTGACCCCATAGATGGCAGCCCACCAGGCTCCACCATCCCTGGGATTCTCCAGGCAAGAACACTGGAGTGGGTTGCCATTTCCTTCTCCAATGCATGAAAGTGAAAAGTGAAAGTGAAGATGTTCAGTCGTATCCGACTGTTTGCGACTACATGGACTGCAGCCTACCAGGCTCCTCCGTCCATGGGATGTTCCAGGCAAGAGTACTGGAGTGGGGTGCCATTGCCTTCTCCGCCTATATAAATGAGAGCTTGAATTTGGCACAACAGAAGAAACTAACAGAACACAGTGGTTGTCTGATTATTTTTTTACTGTCTTCTAATAGAACCAAATTTTTTCAGTTCTGCTCTTACTCCACATGGCCTCATGGGAAACTGACCTCTTGCCTGCCTTCAAGTGTTTTGAGATTAGAATAAAACTCACGATCCCATTACTCCTATCAATGACTGATTTTGGAGAGAGGGCCATGTGGTCATGCCAGGTCTTCAGAGGCCTTCTGGGAAGTTTCCTTGCATTTAAGAAAACAACACAGAACTGGGTTTTTTTTGTTTTTTTTTCCCCTGATTCTGGACAGTGCTGCTTCCTGAGGTGACCCAGGAACTGCTGTAGCTACCTGCACACAGGAAGGGATGCCAGCCAAGGGCTGCCCAGCGGAGAGAAGAAAATCACCTGGGACTGTCTTTGGAGTCATTACTGAACTATTGATCATACTGTACCTGGGGTCTGATTTCTTCGTTTGCCGACTTTTCAGTTATGTGGGGTGGGGGGGGGGGGGAATCCCTCATTCATCTGAATAGCCAGATTCAGGGACAATTTATTTTTGTCTCATTGACTCTGCCCTTATTTCTGGCTATTGCTCATCACACATGGAACCAATGACAAAACCATTTTCATTTCCCTTTAGTTCCATTTACAGTTGCCAGATAAAATACAGGAAGCCCAGTTAAATTTGAATTTCAGATAAACAATGAATAATCATTTTAGTATAATTATGTCTCATGCACTGTTAGGGATATACTAATATAAAAATTATTCATCATTTATCTGAAATTGAAATTTAACTAGGTTTCCTATATTCTTATCTGTTAAATAGGCAACCCCAGTTCTAGTGGAGCAACAGTAGGAAGAAGTTTAAAAGTTACTTCTCAATAGAGCAATGGGAGGTAGAATGTAATAGAGTGGGCCTTCCCTGTTTGCGCAGTGGTCAAGAATCCACCTGTCAATGCAGATACGGGTTTGGCTCCTGGGTCAGGAAGACCCCCTGGGAGAAGGAAATGGAAACCCACTCCAGTATTCTTGCCTGGGAAATCCCATGGACAGAGGAGCCTGGTGGACTAGTCCATAATGTCACAAAAGAATTATGATTTGATTAATAGGCATCTGATCTGATTTAGAAGGCCTGTGAGCATGAAGAAAAAGCCTAACTCAAATTTGCATTCATAAGGGCAGATAATATAAATAGTCATAAGTGCATATGTGCAGAAAATCAAACATATTATCGCCAGATGTATCATCATGGAAATAACTGAAAAGAAGGAAAATTTCTTTCAACACTAATCTTGCATAATTAAAACCCTTTTTTTTTTTTTTTTTTACAAAAACATACTTATGAAAAGCATAACTTCTAAACTAACTCCAACTTTGTGTTTTCAATCTGCCTCATGCATGTTCAGATAGATCCCTGGATTCAAGATCCCCAGATACAGCTTTTAGTATGCATTCACTGGAAGGGGTTTGTGAATTTCTCATGACATGAGATTAGGAAGGAGTTAACTAGTTTTGCTCTAAGGTAAAGTGCACTGAAATGCCCTCATGAAATTATGGATTTGAGGCCAAGGAAATAAAGTAAGAATAAAAGCTAAGAAAATGGGCATGTATTCTGTTATGCTTGTAAACGTTTCATAAGACTTTAAGCAGCATTCCTAGCCTGAGCTAAGAAATTATCTCAGAAGAAATTAGTTGTTTATCATAGAGGATTTTTTTTTGGGGGGGAGGATAAATTTTAAAAGCACTTTGCAAATCATAGGTCCCAGTAAAATTATGAGTTGACATATGAGGACTTCAATTAAAACAAAGTTCCAAAAAATCATTAATTAGAGAGCTCTAATTCTGGAAATAGTCTCACCACTGAAATTTACAAGGATTTTATTTTAGCTTCTCTTATATATCTTACTAAGAATACACTTTACATTATGACTTCTCTCAAAAAAATGTCCATTTCTTTCGTACAAAATCTCATTATCAAACTGTCCTGGTGAGGCAGATGCTCTCAGGAGCAGGCAACTGGGTGTTATTAACCTCTTCATTTGTCTTTCCAAAGAGCAAATATGGATGTTTTTCTTTTATATTAATGACATGATTTGAAACTTCTTCTCAAGTTTGGCAAGTGAGGATTATTTAATTTATGCCACATTTGAAACTTTGGTCTTCTAATTTGATTATTTTGACTTTTAGCATCTCTCTGTAGAACTACAGATAGATTGAATGCTTTATTTAAAGCAATTCTCTTGTCATGGGGGAAATAAATGGAATGAGTTATTAAGTTCAGTATAAGCCTTTGATTATTTCAGAATTAAGAGCCTATGGAAGCTAAAATGTTTTTGAGATTTTTCTCAGTGAAGGTTTATAGAAAGAAATGTTTGCAAATTGTTAATCAGGATAAACACATTACAATCAAAGACATAGAAATTTTAATTGTTCTCTAAAACTCATACTTTCAAGATGTTGCCAGAGTAAATGATTGTCTTCTAATTATACAATTGTTCTTGCTGCAGCACTTCGGTTTTCAATCAAGACTGTTAGATGATGAAGACAGAGAACAGAGTGAAATATGTTTACGAACATAAAGAAGTCTACTTCTTGGCACTGCAACCATGCAGTAGCTCTAAGACCTTTGCCTCTTTTTTTGCACGAAGGATACAAGCTGATTGAATTTCAAAAGTATTCAAACTGAAACTTGATTGTTCTAATAGTACAATGTTATATGCCATTTGGTGAGAAAACAATGAAAAACTATACTTTAAAATATATTTCTTTAGCACCGAAAACCTCAATGTTACTTTATTCTCTTTAAATTTTCTGAATTTTATCTCCAAATACATTTTGAGCTTCAGCTATATGCCAGGCATAATAACATTAGTAGCTAGAGGTAAGGGAAAAAAAAATTAGGTGTTGTCTATTCTTTTCAAGGTCTTCATTTAAGGGAATGTTAACAAACCCTCTATAATCTGCAGAATTCTTGTCACCAGTATTGTTTGTTTATTTAATTTTGTTTAATTTTATTGTCTTTAAGTAAAAGATATGTGATCAACGCAATTCTGATATTACGGCTACATTTCTGGGTTTGAGAATAGTTTCGAATTTCATGTAATTTCTTATGCCCTAGTCAGTCCCTGGTACCTATATCAATTCCTAAATACCATATGCATTTGATAAGACTATAAAGGATTAGGAATGACTTAAACGCTCAGCACAGTGCATGGCACAGTGTCCGTGCATGCCTGATAAGCTGCTTCAGCCGTGTCCAACTCCTTGCAACCTGTGGACTGTAGCCCACCGGGCTCCTCTGTCCATGGGATTCTCCAGGCAAGAATACTGGAGTGGGCTGCTATTTGCTTTTCCAGGGGCTCTTCCCAACCCAGGGATCGAACCCACACCTCTGCAGTCTCCTTTGGCAGGTGGGTTCTTTACCGTGAGCACCCCCTGGGAAGCCCATGACACATAGTCGGTACCTCTGAAACAGTTATTTCAAATCAATATCATGGTGGACTTATATCACACATTTTTAGAAAGCTATTAGTTATGGCTGAAAGAAGAAAAGATGAATTAAAAGGTGATGTTCCTAAATATATTACAAAAAAAGAAAATTCTTGAATTCATCTTAAAACAAATTGTGGGGTGAAAAAAAAGTACTGAAAGATGCATGTGCCAGTATAAACTAGGAAACTTGCGGTGAAAAGCATAGATAAAACCTAAGCAGCTTTTTCCCATTTGGAGATTTTTTTTTTTTTAAGAAGTAGAAATAAAGATGAATAGGACAAAGAGTTATAGGATATACAATAGTGTGAGTTTCATAAGTACAGTGTTCTAAATGAATTACTAAGAAATTTTAAATATATATTATAGATGGTGATCAAGATGCTATATATTATATGTAGATATAAATATATATGGGCTTTCCTGGTAGCTCAGCTGGTATAGAATCTGACTGCAATGCAGGAGACCCCTGTTCGATTCCTGGATTGGGAAGATACCCTGGAGAAGGGACAGGCTACCCACTCCAGTATTCTTAGGCTTCCCTTGTGGCTCAGATGGTAAAGAATCTGCCTGCAATACAGGAGACCTGGGTTTGATCCCTGGGTTGGGATGATCCTCAAGAAGAGGGCATGGTAACTCATTCCAGTATTCTTGCCTAGAGAATCCCTATGGGCAGAGGAGCCTGCTGGGCTACAGTCCATGGGGTCACAAAGAGTCAGACATGACAGAGCGACTAAGCACAGCTCAGCATAAATATGTACAGTGTGTATATGCATACATATATGTACAAACATGCGTGTATACATATAAATATATATACACATGTACTCTACATGCTGAAAATAAGAGAGCGAGAGGAAGAGAGCGAGACACTCATGCAGCTAATCAGAAGGAGCAGAGTAAGCAGTTTAATCACTGACCACAGTGATGACATTCCAAGAAACACAAAACATCAAATATTTCTACTATATACTTTATTTCCCATGTTATTTCTCTGTATTAACCAACCACCAGCTAATGATGAAAATGATGACACAGAAAAATGGGAAAAACAACGCAACCCACAGATCCTTTCCCTTAATGTCCTTCCTTACCCAGGGAGCTGAAAGTAGAAAGTGTTATTAGAAAGTGCATGATTCAAGAAGTGAAACAAAAGTGGTTGAGTTTGGTTTGTGCAACATTTCTACTGTCCTATTCAGAACAAAATGTTGTCACTGTTGTTCAGTCGCTAAGTCATGTCTGATTCTTTGAGATCGCATGGACTGCAGTATGCCAGGCTTCTCTGTCCTTCACTGTCTCCCGGAATTTGCTCAAACTCATGTCCCTGAGTCAGGGATGCCATCCAAATATCTCATCCTCTGTTGTCCCCTTACCCTGACCTCAGTTTTCCCCAGCATCAGGGTCTTTACCAATGAGTCAGCTCTTTGCATCAGGTGGCCAAAATACCAGAGCTTCAGCTTCAGCTTCAGCATCAGTCCTTCCAATGAATCTTCAGGGTTGATTTCCTTTAGGATTGACCGGTTTCATCTCCTTGCTGTGCAAGTCACTCTCAAGAGTCTTTTTCAACACCGCAATGCAAAAGCATCAATTCTTTGGCACTCAGCCTTCTTTATGGTCCAACTCTCACATCCATAAATGACTAACGGAAAAACCATAGCTTTGACTAGACGGACCTTTGTTGGCAAAGTGATGTCTCTGCTTTTTAATGCACTGTCTAGGTTGGTCATAGCTTTTCTTCCAAGGGGCAAGTGTTTTCTAATTTTGTGGTTGCAGTCACTGTCTGCAGTGATTCTGTAGCCCAGGAAAAGAAAATCTGTCAGTGTATCCATTGTTTCTCCATCTGTTTGCCATGAAGTGATGTGACCAGTTGCCATGATCTTAGTCTTTTGAATATTGAGTTTCGAGCAGGCTTTTGTACTCTCCTCTTTCCCTCTCATCAAGAGGCTCTTTAGTCCCTCTTCACTGCTGCCATTAAGGTGGTATCATCTGCATATCTGAGATTATTGATATTTCTCCCAGCAATCTTGATTCCAGCTTGTGAGTCACCCAGCCTGGCATTTCATTTAATGCAGTCTGAACGTAAGTTAAATAAGCAGGGTGACAAGATACAGCTTTTACGTTCTCCTTTCCCTATTTTGAACCAGTCCATCGTTCCATGTCCGGTTCTAACTGTTGCTTTTTGACCTGCGTGGAGGTTTCGCAGGAGGCTGGTAAGGTGATCTGGTATTCCCATCTCATTAAGAATTTTCCACAGTTTGTTGTGAACCACACAGTCAAAGGGTTTAGTGTAGTCAATGAGGCAGAAGCAGATGAGTTTTAGGACTCCCCTTGGTTTTTCTATGATCCACCAGATGTTGCCAATTTGATCTATGGTTTCTCTGTCTTCTAAATCCAGGTTGAACTCTGGAAGCTCTCTATTCATGTACTGCTAAAGCCTAGCTTGAAAGATCTTGAGCATTACTTGATAGAATATGGAATGAGCACAATGGTGCAGTAGTTTGAACATTCTTTAGCATTGCTTTTATTGGGAGTGGAGTGAAAAGTGACCTTTTCCAGCCCTATGGCCACTGCTGAGTTTTCCAAATCTGATAGCATTTTGAGTGCAGCACTTTTAACAGCATCATCTTTTAGGATTTTAAATAGCTCAGCTGGAATTCCATCACCTCCACTAGCTTTGTTTGGAGTAATGCTTCCTAAGGTCCTCTTGACCTCACACTCTAGGATATCTGGCTCTAGGTAAGTGACTGCACCATTGTGGTTACCTGGGTCATTAAGACCCTTGTTGTATAGTTCTTCTATGTATCGTTGCTACCTCTTCTTAATATCTTCTGCTTCTGTTAGGTCCATACCTTTTCTGTCCTTTATTGTGCCTGTCTTTGCATGAAATATTCCCTTGGTATTTCTAATTATCTTGAAGGATCTCTAGTGTTTCCCATTGTATTGTTTTCCTCTATTCCTTTGCATTGTTCACTTAAGAAGGCTTTCTCATCTCTCCTTGCTATTCTCTGGAACTGTGCATTCAGTTGGGTATATCTTTCCCTTTCTCTTTGCCTTTCACTTCTTTTCTCAAAATAAAATACATATGCTCATGTGGGCCACTAAATGCAAACTGTGTAATTTGGTGACTCTGGATATGAGTTAATTGTTCTTATTTTTGCATTTAAGACTAGCATCACACAAGATAAATATAAACATAAAAAGTTAAACTAGAATTAAAAATGTCAATTTTTCTTAACTCAGAGCAATGTTAAATACAAAATATAGCAAACTCTGACAAACCAAAAGAAAAAGTTCAGTAGAAAAAGGGTTTTTTTTTTATTTTTAAATTTAATACTGTTAACATCTTTTTTTTAATTTTTTTGCTTTTTGAAAAAGTGACCTCATGTTTTCATTTTGCACCAGACCTGGAAGTTTGCCTACTCAAACGTTCCCCAATAGAAGCAATATCTGTTGCATTATGTCAGAATCTCAATTTTGCTTCTCAACCACAGACTGCAGCTTCTTTATATTCTACCAATAAAAGCCTTTGCAGCTCTCACTACTCTGACTGCAGGGGTCATCTTACTTGTCTGGTTTAGCTTAAAATGTGGCACAAAGTTATGTATCTTTGTTATAAGCAGAGAATCATGAGAGCTCATGGAATATGTTCATTTATAGAGTTCACGATTTGTGGAGCAACACTTAAAACCTGAATCAAATCTAGGTGACAAAAACTAGGGAAGTAAGAGAGATAACCATTTCTTATAGTTATATCTTGTGTTGGGAAAACAGAGGGTGAGGGACTTGAAAGCTATCTTCTATTATAACAAGACCCAAATAAGCGTAGCTGCCTGCCACGGAGTGTTTGCTGTATGCTAGACTTTCTTCCAGGTCTCCAGCCATCTCATTTTATTCATTCCTTGAAATAACTGTTTTGAGATAGGTATATTAATTCCATTTTACAGAGAGGAGAAAGGCATGGAGAAGTAGAAGGACACACAACTCATAAAATTTGGAGCCAATTATTAATCTTAGAGCTGCCTGCATACCAAGCCCCAGCTCCCAATCTCTACTCCACAGTCTAAGGGCACTCATTTATTTAGAAGAGTTCAATAAGCTAAAGTAAGAACAATGAGTAGAAATTGTTGGGGAAAAGATTTGTACTCAGGACCAGAGAATAACTCATGTTTAAAGGGAGAAAATCCAGACAAGTAGATAACACAGACTTTTTTCTTTTTTTTTTTTTTTTTTTTGGCCAAAGGAACCACTAAAAGACCATGGAAGGACCAAAACTCTCTTAAAGCTGTAAATGGAATGCATTGTCTTTCAAGTTTATGGGCTCATTGTCACTAGTAATATTAAACAGATACATGATTGCACTGTGCAAGAATGTTTGTTAGAAATGGTGATGTATTTTAGAAACTAAAATCAGGAGTGATTATAGATAAGGAACTTGAGATTGACTTCTATTTCAGCACTAAGTAATTTTAAGATTTCAGGAGTCACTTAACTTCTCCAAGTATAGGTTCCTTCATCTGTAAAACAGGAATCATAACAATACTACGTGGGTCATGATGAAGATTGAATGAGACTGTGTCTGAAGCATCGAGCTCAGAAACCTACACAGAAAGTAAACGCTCAATGAAGGTAACCAGTGCTGTCTTGGTGTGCCTGGCGTGACAAAGGTAATGAGGAGAAGGGATTTTGACTTTGATTAGGAGATCAGTCTAGAAATTTATATAGGAAATGACTTAATATCTAAAACTACAAGTTTGACAGGAAACCAGAGGCAGATGTAAAATGCAGATAGAAGGACAGTAGCTGGAATTTAAACTAAAACCCCCAAGTACAGCTGGAGAATAAAGACAGCCTATACACATTAAACAATATTTTAGCATGAGGGAGATGATTCTATAACTCAGAACAGTGAAGAGGAACTGGAAGGTACATATTGTTCTCAAGTTACGCTGCTCACTAGGATATCCATTAGAGACATATGACTATGTAATTTTAAATGTAGATTATTTAAAAATAAAGAAAATTTAAAAATCAAGTGCTTACCAGTCACATGTCAAATTCTTAATAGCTACATACACCTAGTGGTTGGTGCATTGGGCAGAGTATAAAACATTTGCATTGTCGCAGAAAATTATATTAGACAGTGCTGTCTCCAGAGAAAGGCACGGGGTGACATATATTTGGGTGTGTGATTTCAATCTCAGGGAAAACCTCTTCTTTCTCACATTATTGCATTTATTCATTTATTTTCCCCTTTCATATTCCCGACTTTTCACTGAATATATTTGGCAGAAAATCAAGAAAAGTTTTGTGGTAAGCAGTATTTTAGGAAAGTCTCCAAAATTTCCACCACTGGTGTGTGCCTCCAGTGTAACCACCCCACCCTTGAGTGTGGGTGCTGTGCTGTGTCTAGTCTCTCAGTCCTGTCTGAGTCCTTGTGACCCCGTGGACTGTAGCCCACCAGGCTCCTCTGTCCATGGGGATTCTCCAGGCAAGAATGCTGGAGTGGGTTGCCATGCTTCCTCCCGGGGATCATCCCAACCCAGGGATCAAACCCAGGTCTCCCATATTGCAGGCAGATTCTTTACCAACTGCATCACCAAGGAACCCAAGAATACTGGAGTGGTAGCCTATTCCTTCTCCAGGTTATCTTCCTAACCAAGAAATCAAACAGGGGTCTCCTGCATTGCAGGCAGAATCTTTACCGGCTGAGCTACCAGGGTGGGCCTTACCTAATCAGGTGAGCCCCTCTAAAAGAAGGTTTAGAAATAAGAGAGAGAAGTCAGAGGCTCAAAGCAACAGAGACAGACAGTTTTCTGCTCGCCTTGATGTAGCAAATTGCAATTTTGTAGAGATATCCACGTGGAAGATAATAAACAGGTAAATTCTAAGAACTGAGAACAGCCCCAGTCAATAGCCAGAAAGAAAACTCAGACCTCAGTCATACATTTAAAAGGAATTGAGTTCTTCTAACAACCTGAATGCCTGTGGAAGCAAACCCTGATGCTCAGATGAGATCCCATGCATTGCTGGCCCCTTAATTTTAGCCTTGGAGGACTCTAAGCAGAGAACCCACCTGAGGTATGCATAGTGTTCTGACATACAGAAAAGTAACCTAAGAAATGGTATTGCTTTCAGCTAAGCGCATAATAGACTTGTGCAGTAATAGAAAGCTAACTAGCCCCTAGTAACACAACCACACACACACTTGCCCGCACTCATACACACTCACTTTTTTTCTCCTTTAAAGCACAAAAATATAAAAGTGTAAAATGCAGTGTGACTTTATTTTACTAGGATAAAAGGTTAAAAGAAAACATCTTCAAAATTTTGCTGCTGGCTTTGACAGGGGACTAGGAAGATGTGAGGCAATTAGCTGGAACTCCAGCACTTTTACTTTTCTTTTCAGATAGGATCAAATGTACTTGGCTTCCTATAACTTTGAGAATGGTAATACATTTTCACTGTAACAAGGAGAAGCCACCAAAAGTGTTTGAGGACTGCTGAAATGTACCAAATTATCACATGCTGGGGCTGAAATCGTGCTCTTAGGTTAAAACGCTGTCCCCCAAAGAGCCTATTAAAATGTAACGTGTTACATGGTGAGTGGGTAGAGAGGGAAGGGTTCTCATGGAAACCTACTGCTACCTTAACACAAGCCAAATTATCACTTTCTAATAGAAAAGAGGCTTGAAGCAAATAGATCAGGAGGATAGGGAGAAGAAAAATGAAGGTCAAGAACTACTGCCACAGCCGGCAGCTCTGGATGGGTGCCCCAGGAGGAAGCTCTCGCTGAGGGCTGATCATTGGAACACAAGCAGGAGACCTCACTGGAGGGACGTGGCTTCAGAACACGGAGGTGAAGACGAAGACAAGACTTATCTGCTTTACAATTTTGCTCCCTGCCCCCCGATGGGTAAAGACCACCTTTTAGTCAAACACATTTTATCTCCTCTGATGAAGGAAATTTCTGAAGAACACTGCATCCCTAGGTGGCTCTTGAGAGGAACTTGAGGAATCCCTGAGGAGAGGAGGTTTTAAGAGAGCAAGAGCGCACAATTAACTTTGCCACCGATAAACTTTGTCACAGTTATTTATCAGAGGAGGCACAGGAGGCTGCAACTCAGAAACAGACATGAAACGGAGTTGGAGAAGCTCTATACAGTCAGCAAAAACAAGACCCAGAGCTGACTGTGGCTCAGATCATGAACTCCTCATTGCCAAATTCAGGCTTAAACGGAAGAAAGTAGGCAAAACCACTAGACCATTCAGGTATGACCTAAATCAATTCCCTTATAATTATACAGTGGAAGTGAGAAATAGATTCAAGGGATTAGATCTGATAGACAGAGTCCCAGAAGAACTATGGACGGAGGTTCGTAAGATTGTGCAGGAGGCAGGGATTAAGACCATCCCCAAGAAAAAGAAATGCAAAAAGGCAAAATGGTTGTCTGAGGAGACCTTACAAATAGCTGAGAAAAGAAGAGAAGCTAAAGGCAACGGAGAAAAGAAAAGATATACCCATTTGAAAGCAAAGTTCCAAAGAATAGCAAGAGAAATAAGAAAGCCTTCCTCAACGATCAGTGCAAAGAAATAAAGGAAAACAATAGAATGGGAAAACTAGAGATCTCTTCAAGAAAATTAGAGATACCAAGGCAACATTTCATGAAAACACAGGCACAATAAAAGACAGATGTGGTATGGACCTAACAGAAGCAGAAGATATTAAGAAGAGGTGGCAATAATACACATAAGAACTATACAAAAAAGATCTTCATGACCCAGAAAACCATGGTGGTGTGATCACTCACCTAGAACCAGACATCCTGGAATGTGAAGCAAAGTGGGCATTAGGAAGCATCACTACGAACACTGCTAGTGGAGGTGATGGAATTCCAGTTGAGTTATTTCAAAATGTAAAAGATGATGCTGTGAAAGTGCTAAACTCAATATGCCAACAAACTTGGAAAACTCAGCAGTGGCCACAGGACTGGAAAACATCAGTTTTCATTCCAGTCACAAAGAAAGGCAATGCCAAAAAATGCTCAAACTACCATACAATTGTGCTCATCTCACACACTGGTAAAGTAATGCTCAACATTCTCCAAGCCAGGCTTCAACAGTACATGAACCGTGAACTTCCAGATGTTCAAGCTGGATTTAGAAAAGGCAGAGGAACCAGAGATCTAATTGACAACATCCATTGGATCATCAAAAAAGAAAGAGAGTTCCAGAAAAACATCTACTTCTGCTTTATTGACTATGCCAAAGTCTTTGACTGTGTGGATCACAACAAACTGTGGAAAATTCTTCAAGAGAGGGGAATACCAGACCACCTGACCTGCCTCCTGAGAAACCTGTATGCAGGTAAAGAAGCAACAGTTAGAACTGGACATGGAACAACAGACTGGTTCTGAATTGGGAAAGGAGAATGTCAAGGCTGTATGTTGTCACCCTGCTTATTTAACTTATATGCAGAGTACATCATGAGAGACGCTGGACTGGTTGATGCACAAGCTGGAATCAAGATTGCTGTGAGAAATATCAATAACCTCAGACATGCAGATGACACCACCCTTATGACATAAAGTGAGGAAGAACTAAAGAGCCTCTTGATGAAAATGAAAGAGGAGAGTGAAGAAGTTGGTTTAAAGCTCAACATTCAGAGAACTAAGATCATGGCATCTGGTCCCATCACTTCATAGCAAATAGATGGGGAAACAGTAGAAACAGTGGCTGACTTTATTATTCTGGGCTCCAAAATCACTGCAGATGGTGATTGCAGTCATGAAATTAAAAGACGATTACTATTTGGAAGGAAAGTCATGACCAAGCATATTAAAAAGCAGAGACATTACTTTGCCAAAAAAAGGTCTGTCTAGTCAAAGCTATTGTTTTTTCAGTAGTCATGTATGCACGTAAGAGTTGGACTATAAAGAAAGCTGAGAGCTGAAGAATAGATGCTTTTGAACTGTGATGTTGGAGAAGTCTCTTGACAGTCCGTTGGACTGCACTTAGATCCAACCAACGAGATCCAGCTGAACTGTGACATGAAATAAAATTGCTGAGTAACAGGCTTCTGTGGTTTCCTGCCTCTTCAGTAATTCTGTTCAGTTCCTCAGTCACGTCGGACTCTATGTAACTCATGGATTGCAGCATTCCAGGCCTCCCTGTCTATCGCCAACTCTCGGAGTTTACTCAAACTCATGTCCCTTGAGTCCGTGATGCCATCCAACCATCTCATCCTCTGTTGTCCCCTTCTCCTCCTGCCTTCAATCTTTCCCTGTCAGGGTCTTTTCAAATGAGTCACTTCTTCACATCAGGTGGACAAAGATTTGGAGTTTTAGCTTAAGCACCCATCCTTCCAATGAATATTCAGGACTAATTTCCTTTAGGATGGACTGGTTGGATCTCCTTGTAGTCCAAGGGACTCTCAAGAGTCTTCTCCAACACCACAGTTCAAAATAATTAATTCTCTGGCACTCAGATTTCTTTATGCTCCAACTCTCATATCCATTCATGACTACTGGAAAAACTATAGCTTTGACTAGATGGACCTTTGTTGGCAAAGCAATGTCTTTGCTTTTTAATATGCTGTCTAGGTTGGTCATAACTTTCCGTCCAAGGAGTAAGCGTCTTTTAATGTCATGGCTGCAGTCATCATCTGCCGTGATTTTGGAGCCCCCCCAAAATAAAGTCTGTCACCGTTTTCACTATTTCCCAATCTATTTGCCATGAAGTGATGGGACTGGATGCCATGATCTTAGTTTTCTGAATGTTGAGTTTTAAGACAACTTTTTCACTCTCCTATTTCATTTTCATCAAGAGACTTTTAGCTCTCCTTCACTTTCTGCCATAAGGGTGGTGTCATCTGCATATCTGAGGTTATCAGTATTTCTCCTGGCAATCTTAATTCCAGCTTGTGTTTCAAACAGCCCAGCATTTCTCATGATGTACTCCGCATATAAGTTAAATAAGCAGGGTGACAATGTACAGCCTTGACATTCTCCTTTCCCAATTTGGATCCAGTCTGTTGTTCCATGTCCAGTTCCAACTGTTGCTTCTTTACCTGCATACAGGTTTCTCAAGAAGCAGGTCAGGAGTTCTGGTATTCACATCTCTTGAAGAATTTTCCACAGTTTGTTGTGATCCACACAGTCAAAGGCTTTGGCATAGTCAATAAAGCAGAAGTAGATGTTTTTCTGGAACTCTCTTTCTTTTTTGATGATCCAATGGATGTTGTCAATTAGATCTCTGGTTCCTCTGCCTTTTCTAAATCCAGCTTGAACATCTGGAAGTTCACGGTTCATGTACTGTTGAAGCCTGGCTTGGAGAATGTTGAGCATTACTTTTCTAAGGTGTGAGATGAGCACAATTGTGCGGTAGTTTGAGCATTTTTTGGCATTGCCTTTCTTTGTGATTGGAATGAAAACTGATGTTTGCAAGTCCTGTGGCCACTGCTGAGTTTTCCGAATTTGCTGGCATATTGAGTTTAGCACTTTCACAGCATCATTTTTTGGGATTTGAAATAGCTCGACTGGTTTCATTATCAGGACTTCCTGCCTCCTATTCCCTTTGTAAAAAGTACCTTTGAAGGGAAATAATTTCTTAACAATAATATTATTGCCATGTAAGAATTATATAAGACACAACAGATAAAGTATGAAATATGACCAAATTGTTCACTGAAATAGCTTTGAAAATTCCAAAACACTGAACTGGGCAATGTTGTGTTCAAACTTAGCTCACGATACTTTTGATAAAATATACTGTTTGAAATGTGATGTTCTTTATTTCTTTTCATATAGGTTAGCCTTACTATCTACGGAATGTGTGCTTTGAACTCAGGGACTCTATTTTTCTTTAGAGTCCATCTCCAAACTATTATCATGCTGAGAAGAGAATAAATTTTTAGTGAATAGCTGGTGATTATTTAACCATTACCACTGATGCCAAGGGTCAAGACTGATGACTATTGCAGGTACATGTGACCCAACCACATCCTTAGATACACATATATACACATAAGGACATACATATAGCCCTCAAATATAGAACTAGCCCATGGGAAAATACAACAAATATCTTGTGATCCTCCCTATTAATGGAGAAAAAAAAGATTAAAAGCAGCATTTCTTCTCTTTAAGTATCACCTTGATCCTCCCTTCAAACAATACCATATTCAATCATTCTAGTTTTGACTTAGCAGAAGGTCATTTTGGTAGGAGTGCGTGTTCCAGCCTGGCATAATATTTGATTTATAAATCATGGATTGTTTGTTCAACCTTATACACCAAAATTTCGTGGTGACTGTGTCTCATGCTTCAGTCAAATGGAGCTACTGAATATTCTTTAAAGGTCATGCATCATCACATATCAGCCAGAACACTTAGCTTCTCTATGACAACTTATAATTTCCAGACTAAATATAAGATTGGAGCGTGTGTGCTCGGTCATGTCTAACTCTTGGTGACCCCATGGACTGTAACCTGCCAGGCTCCTCTGTCTGTGGAATTTTCCCTGCAAGAATACTGGAGTGGGAAATTGCCATTTCCTACTCCAAGGGATCTTTCTGATCCAGGGATCAAACATATGTCTCCTGTGTCTCCCGCATTGTAGGCAGATCCTTTACCCCTAAGCCATCAGGGAAGTCATATGATTAGTAAGAACATGCAAATCAACAGGAAGAATCACGATTAAGATGTGTTGGCAAAAATTAGGTAGGGGGAGGAATGCTGGGCAACACTACCATTCATAAACTATAAGATAGATTTCAGAATACCATTTCAAGAGGGTTATTCTGTTTTCCTTAGAATACACTTTCCTAAATATATTTACTGGGATAGAATTCAGTTTTTCTGGCACAGTTGAACCACCTTGGGAATCAGACATGTAGTAATAGATGCGTATGAAGATATTTAATCCAGCCATTAGATATAACTTAAATGTGGTTATTTTTTCTGCTGCTGCTGCTAAGTCGTTTCAGTCGTGTCCAACTCTGTGCAACCCTATGGACAGCAGTCCACCAGGCTCCCCTGTCCATGGGATTCTCTAGGCAAGAATACTGGAGTGGGTTGCCATCATTTATTCTAGGTACCCATAAAAAAGTGATTAAAGATAGTACCACTTCAGTGTCTTTACAGGATACATTTACTTCTCAGCAACTATGAATTTAGAAAGAAAGAATCAAAACCAGACATTCAGGGAGCTGCTAGTCTTTACTGCTTTCAGGACAGACCAGCAAAGATAGCATTATCTTGTCCCTGCTCTTCTCTTCAGCTGCTTATATTACTGGATTAATTCACTTCTGTTCTGCAGCATATGACCCCACACTTTGTGACCTGAGCACTAATGATTTGTATTGCTCATTGATGACCTGGGCCAGGTTTAGCTCGCCGGTTCTCCTATCTCAGCTGGGTTCAACTGCACATCTGTGAGGAGCAGCCAGGCTGGCTGCAGCAGGCTATTTGAGGATGGCCTTGGCTGGAAGGGTTGGCTTCACTCCTCAGGGTCTCTCATTTTTCAGCAGCTCAGCTCATGTTTTTTCACACAGTGGTTGGATGAGCTTCTGGGAGAGTGAGAAGTGCCAAGGCCTCTTGAGTGTGTGCTCAGAGTTGGCCCATTTCTTTCTGCTGGACAAAGTAAGTCACAAAGTCATCCCTAATTCAAGACTGAATAAATAGACTCGATTTCTTTATGGGAAGAGCTGAAATGCCATGTTGTTAATGTTAAGGATCCTGGGAGGGGAATAATTGTAGGCATGTTTACAATCTACTATCCAAGCAAGAAAATTAGCGATACCAGGGGAAATTTTCATGCAAAGATGGGCACAATAAAGGACAGAAATGGCATGGACCTAACAGAAGCAGAAGATATTAAGAAGAGGTGGCAGCAATACACAGAAGAACTATGCAAAAAGATCTGCATGACCCAGGCAACCATGGTGGTGTGATCACTCACCTAGAGTCAGACATCCTAGTCTGACTAGAATGCAAAGTCAAGTGGGCCTTGAGAAGCATCACTACAAACAAAGCTAGTGAAGGTGATGGAATTCCAGTTGAGCTATTTAAAATCCTAAAAGATGATGTTGTGGAAGTGCTGCACTCAACATGCCAGCAAATTTGGAAAACTCAGCAGTGGCCACAGGACAGGAATAGGTTGGTTTTCATTCCAATCCCAAGGAAAGGCAATGCCAAAGAATGCTCGACCACTGCACACTTGCACTCATCTCACACGCCAGCAAAGTAATGCTCAAAATTCTCCAAGCCAGGCTTCAACAGTACATGAACCGTGAACTTCCAGATGTTCAAACTGGATTTTGAAAAGGTAGAGGAACCAGAGATCAAATTGTGAACATCAGCTGGATCATCAAAAAAGCAAGAGAGTTCCAGAAAAACATCTACTTCTGCTTTATTGACTATGCCAAAGTCTTTGACTGTGTGAATCACAACAAACTGTGGAAAATTCTTCAAGAGATGGGAATACCAGAACACCTGACCTGCCTCCTGAGAAACCTGTATGCACGTCAGGAAGCAACAGTTAGAACTGGACATGGAACAACAGACTGGTTCCAAATTGGGAAAGGAGAATGTCAAGGCTGTATGTTGTCACCCTGCTTATTTAACTTATATGCAGAGTACATCATGAGAGACGCTGGACTGGTTGATGCACAAGCTGGAATCAAAATTTCCAGGAGAAATATCAATAACCTCAGATATGCAGATGACACAACCCTTATGGCAGAAAGTGAAGAAGAGCTAAAGAGCCTCTTGATGAAAATGAAAGAGAGTGAAAAATTGGCTTAAAACTCAACATTCAGAGAACTAAGATCATGGCATCCAGTCCCATCACTTCATGGCAAATAGATGGGGAAACAGTGGAAACAGTAACAGACTTTATTTTGGGGGGCTCCAAAATCACTGCAGATGGTGACTGCAGCTATGAAATTAAAAGACGCTTACTCCTTGGAAGAGAAGCTGTAAGCAAACTAGACAGCATATTAAAAAGCAGAGACATTACTTTGCCAAAAAAAGGTCTGTCTAGTCAAAGCTATTGTTTTTCCAGTAGTCATGTATGGATGTAAGAGTTGGACTATAAAGAAAGCTGAGCACTGAAGAATTGATGCTTTTGAACTGTGGTGTTGGAGAAGACTCTAGAGAGTCCCTTGGACTGCAAGGAGATCCAACCAGTCCATCCTAAAGGAGATCATCCTGGGTGTTCATTGGAAGGACTGATGCTGAAGCTGAAACTCCAATACTTTGTCCACCTGATGTGAAGAGCAGACTCATTTGAAAAGACCCTGATCCTGAGAAAGATTGAGGGCAGAAGGAGAATGACAGAGGATGAGATGGTTGGATGGCATCACCGACTCAATGGATATGTGTTTGAGTAAACTCCGGGAGTTGTGATGGACAGGGAGGCCTGGCGTGCTGCAGTCCATGGGGTCTCAAAGAGTCAGACAGGACTGAGCGACAGAGCTGAATTGATCCAAGCAAGATTCTAGATTATATTCGTGTAGCACTGTGAGAAAGTCAGATTCTCTCTCTTATCTCAAAGACTTTTCAAACATGGTGTCCTTTTTTGCATTTCCACTATTCCTTTTCTCTAATGGCTTTCACTTATGAATCAAGATTAAGCGAATATTCCTTCTATTAGGGCAAATGCCCTGAATTCTAGATTAGGTAGGCTTCCCTCAGCTGTGCTATCATAATCCTTGTCCTATGCTTGACTACCAAAACTTACTGGCAGTCCTATATAAAATAAAGGTACAATACATATTTATTCACCAATAGTCCCAATGATTATAAATTCATACATAATTGCCAGCAATCATGAAGGGGTATATATTCCCTAGGTATGAAGTTGAAATTCTCTCTCTCAGACAAACGTAAACCATGTGAGAAGTCATGAAATTAGTCTATGTAGTCAAAGCTTAAAAAGAAAACATTTGAAGCAACTGAAGTGTTCTATCCAATAACTTTTCTTCCAAAAGATAAAATTGGATTCTTAATATTATCAACTAATCCAGACACCGTAACTTATATAGCATGTTAAAAAGTAATGGGCCTGGCAATCAGTCCTGAAGGACCCCATTTGTCACCTCTCCATGAGGATTTGCTAGGATTTACTGCTATCCTATATATATTTAGGCTATAATCAGCTTTTTAGCTAGCTTGGCACTTAGACTGAAGTCTAGCATTTTACTCATTAACTTTTTCTATGATAGACTGTCAAAAGCCCCAACTCAACTCCTGTTAAATTATATCTACTTCTGCACCCTAATATAATTACTTGGTCACTGCCATGTCAGGCTATAAATTGTCTGATGAGACCCAATTTTCCTTTCAGTGACTTAAAACACATTTCCTATTTTGTTCCCCAAATGAGCCAAATTGTCTGTTTCTTATGGAGAACTTCAATATTTTGGCTGTTTTAATTCAAGTACTTATCTTATTACCTTTTGTACATAAAACATATGGATAATACTCTAGCATGATTATTCTACCCCCTTGCCAAATTGCCTTCAAACCCACTTACTCATCAATCAATATCTTTTATTAAAGATAAAAAATTTAATAGAGCCACTTTTCCTTTAAGTCTAAAAACAAGTAAAATACATTACATAATCACATCTGATGTATGTACAAACTGGAATCAAGATTGCCAGAAGAAATATCAATAACCTGAGATATGCAGATGACACCACCCTAATGGCAGAAAGTTAAGAGGAATTAAAGAGCCTCTTGATGAAGGTGAAAGAGGAGAGTGGAAAAGCTGGCTTAAAACTCAACATTCAAAAAATGAAGATCATAGCATCCGGTCCTATCATTTCATGGAAAATAGATGGGGAACCAACGGAAACAGTGACAGACTTTATTTTCTTGGGCTCCAAAATCACTGCAGATGGTGACTGCAACCATGAAATTAAAAGGTGCTTGCTCCTTGGAAGAAAAGCTATGACAGACCTAGACAGTGTATTAAAAAGCAGAGACATCACTTTGCTGACAAAGGTCTATATAGTCAAAGCTATGGTTTTTCCAGTAGTCATGTATGGATGTGAGAGTTGGACCATAAAGAAAGCCGAGTACTGAAGAACTGATGCTTTTGAATTGTGGTGTTGGAGAAGAATCTTCAGAGTCCCTTGGACTGCAAGGAGATCCAACCAGTCCATCCTAAAGGAAATTAGTCCTGAATATTCATTGGAAAGACTGATGATGAAGCTGAAACTCCAGTACTTTGGCCACCTGATGTGAAGAACTGACTCATTAGAAAAGACCCTGATGCTGGGAAAGATTGAAGGCAGGAGGAGAAATGAATGATAGAGGACAAGATGGTTGGATGAAATCACTGACTCAATGGATATGAGTCTGAGCAAGCTCCAGGAGATGGTGAAGGACAGGCAAGGCTGGCAGGCTGCAGTTTCTGGAGTCGCAAAGAGTCATACATGACAGCGCAACGAAACAACAGACCAGTTTTTACTATGGCTTGATCAGCTTTCTCACACTGAACTTCTTATCTAAGTATATCCAGTTTGAATGATAATGGAAAGTGTGATGCCCTGTATGCATATTATTCACTGCTTCTCTTTTTGCTAAATGAAATAGTTCTGTCTTGAAAGTGTTTCAGGGTTAAAGTTTTATGTTAGGCTGATTTTACAATTTACTATGACACCTTGATGTTATAGCTGTTTGTCCATCCATCCAGTCATTCACCCATTAATCCAGTCATCCATCCATCCATCCATCCACTCATCGATCCATCTACTTATTTGTTTTTGAGAAGGGTAAAATGATTTCTTAATGTTTAACTTATACAAACTTTTTAACTATAAAGCATACAGAAGAAAGTCATCTAGACATGACATCTACTTCACAGGTTTGTTTTGAGAGTTTTAGGGCAATGCTCTAGAATAGCACCTGGTATTCTCAATAAACATTTATTATTATTAAAATCCATTCTTTTCTTACAGGAGGTTTAGAATGTCTCATAATATCTTCTCATTTATTTACTTTGAAATATGACCATCTTCATAAAAACCTTGCAAAACACTATTCTTTTTAGAGTAATTCTTCATGACTTTAAAGTCCAGATTTTTTTATAAAATATTTCTCATTTTTAAATCTTTTCTGTTTTATATTCCAACACCTTCACATTCCTTTCTTAAGGCTGATGTTGATGGCAAGTTAGCTAAATTGTAGAATGCCACAAATGACATCAAATACCCCTTGCACCCACAGATTCAGGGACTCCCACGTGTTCAGAAGGAGGAAAGGCCAGGGCTCAAGCTGCTTCCTGTCTCTCAAGCCAGTAACTCTGACCTGGTAGCATGATGACTAACATTTCCTCCTGCAAATGGCTTAGAGCAGAAGCTTCCTTGAAGCATGAGGTTTACCAAGCATTAAATGATATTTTAAGAGCAAAGCTTTGGAGTTTCATTAGGTTCAAAACCTGGCATGGTTAGTTCTAGATCTATGACCCTGTTCAAGTTGTCTTGAAGTCACCATTTCCTCATTTGCAAATGGATGGCTGGTCATCTTGGAAGGGGTAATGCCAATTTTGAAGTGGGGGAAGCATAATCCAGACTGAATTAGTTTGAAAAGCAAATGAAATACTCGGAAGTCAATGGAAAATGTGCAGGCTACTAATTCAGTAATTTAACTGAAATAGCAAAATGGATAAGACAGAGGGAAACATGGAACCAAATATGCTTTGTGGTGATGGTGGTTGTTTTCTTTTCTTTCAGATGGTAGGGACTGTGACTGCATGTATGATCTCAGAATATACATATATAGTGAGATTTTATGTATGATATACGTGTGTGTGTGTGTGTGTGTGTGTATAGTTAGAATGGAAAAATCAACAGAGAAAAGAGACTAGAAATACAAAAGAGAAAGGTGATACCTGGATAACGGAACAAACGGGACAGACTGCACTAGTGTAGGGATTGGTTCAGGGAGGAGAAGAAATTCCTCTAGTGTATGTGTGCATTGGTTTGTTCACTAGGGCTGCCGGTACAAATACCACAGACTGGATAGGTGGATCAAACAAGAGAAATTTTTTCCCCTTAATTCTTAAGGCTAGAAGTCCAAGATCTAGGTCTCAGCAGAGTTAATTTCTTCTGAGGTCTCTTGCAGATGTTAGTCTTTTCACTTCTGTCTCCTACAATTTTTCCTTTGTACATGTCCGTGTCTTAACCTCTTTTTCTAAGGACACCAGTCATGTTGAAATACAGCCCATCCTTATGCCCTTGTTTTTATCTTCCTTTCATTATCTTTTTAAAGACCCTCTCTCCAAATAGGGTCACACTCTGAGGTAACGGGAATTAGGATTTCAACCTTGAAATTTATTTTTCTTTTTTCTTTTTTTTTGCAGAGGGAACGAGGGGGCATAATTCAGCCCATAACAAAATGTAAAGGTTGAAAAGATGGTGGTGATGAAGAAAATTTGTAATGGAAAAGTAGGAAGGTGAAAAACTCCTGCTTAGTAATGTCTTTTTTTTTTTTTTTTTTTGTAATAAAAGCAGAGGTCATCTGCAGAGAGTGAGGAGAAAGTGGAGAATTTGGAAACTGGGAGATATTATCTTGCCCTGTCCTAAACAAAGTAAGGTTAGACCTTTAAACCAGCTATTCTAGAACATTCTTTCTAGATTTTTCATTCCAGATCTACCATGATTTTTTCCTTAAAATAATTTAAGTTTCTGTTTAAATGTCACTTCTTCCTGGAGGCCTTTCTGACCATTCTATCTAAAATTTCCCCTTTATTTCCTAAATTCTTAATATGACACAGCAATTAGCTCCTGAAATGATACAGTGTTTGGTTTGAAAGAACAAGTGAACAAATAACATATTGAGATATATTATATTTGGCCTTAATGCACTGTTAATGCAAGTTCCATGATGGGGAGACATATATTTTTTATGGCTATGTCAACTGTTACCTAGAATATTTTAAGAATGCTCTAATAATTATAGTAAGATAATCAACAAATTCATTGAATTAAGAGATGTGGAAACACACAAAGTTATCAGAGTGTGGGGATGAATCAATACCCCTTACCTACATAAGTTTAATTGGGGAAAAAAAATCTATAATTTCATCCTAATGAAATATTTTTCTCCTGTCATCCTTTCAAAACTTGGAAGCATCTGTAATATTTTTATTTCTATTTTTCCTTTAAGATTGTGATTATTTGAGAAGTGCATAGGCAATTTATGTCATGCCTATTTACTGGCAAAATAGATATTTATATGCATATTTAAAAAATTTGAAAGGTGAGGCTTAGCTCTAAAGGAGTGTATCTGCAAGTCAGGCCATACTCCCCATGTAAACACACATATTCATTCATACACATACTGATCACAAAGAACACTGAAAACAAGCTTTCTCTGTACTGAAATCAAGAGCTGACCTGCAACACAGGCCTTCACACAAATTAAGACTTTTTAAAAATGAAGGTTGGAAGTAAATAAGAAAGAAAGAGAGAAGGAAAGGGCGAGGCCGAGGGAAGGAGGAAGGAAAGAAGGGCTGGCAAAGCTTGATGTTGGGTCCATTAAACTTTTCATACCACCCTGTACATTTATTTTCCTATATGTTTGAAGTACTTTATTAGAAACAGAAATAACATGAGAACTTTTAGGACAATTAATAAAATATATGTAACTCTCACATCCCAGCTTTCCACCGGATGAAAGACTTGAGTAATATGTTAGAAACTTGTCAGTTTCTTAAGACTAATACCTGAAAAGTTCAAACTAGCCAGTTCAGATTTCCCTGTAGTCATGATGCTCCAAAGATAAAAATAATGTTCTTAAGAAATATTAAGAATAAAAATGATGACGACTGTGCCCATTTCTTCCCTTTTGAGAGTCAGTTCCCCTCACCCACTCCAGGCCACCTTCATATGCACATGGTCCCCATTTTCCCTATTTAAGACCCATGATACATCACTAGATCAATAGCATATTAGCTTCTGGAAGCATACAACTCTAACAAAAGAACATGAGATTTTTGAGCAAGGAAGTTCAGCTTCCCTTGGCTAACTATATGGCTTTAGGCACTTCATTTAATGTCTCTCTGCCTCAATTTTCTTCACTGATACACTGCGGTAAATTATAAAACTATGCTTTTTGCAACACAATAGATTGTTTCCCATTATGAATAGGGCTCACAATTTGAAGAGCACTGTTCCAGTCTTACGGTTGACTGTTTAGCATTTTAATTTTTTGTTATAAAAATAGTTGATAAATGTGAATATTCTTAATTAAATATACATACAGTTATAAATGAACATGATTAGAAGGAAAGTATGGGCCTCTGATTTCCTTATTATACATAGCCATAAATAAACATATATCAATATGGTTACATTTTTAAATAAATATTACCAAAATTCTCATCAAAAAGTAATATGGCTCATTTACTCAATCTTTATGGTCATGTACTTCAGTCTCTTTTGAGTTAGCAAGTATTACTCAAGATCCCTAAATCTGATTTATGGGTCACCAACACAATCAAGTCTTCACACCTGAAAGATTAAGGCTCACACGCTGAGTTTCTGCAAAGCACCAACATAAAAGCTTCCTTGTAAGTCTCCCTGATATAGCTAGCCACTTTCCACACGCTCCTGGGAACATAAACTGTCACAAGGCACCAGCAGCCTGGATTTAAAAAGAACACACATAAACACTTCTACCAACTTGGCAAGACCTGTTATGACCTTAAGATTGTTAGGATTACTTTGATCATGCCTCAGTTTCACACTTATAAACAAACAAAAACAAATGACAATTTTTCATATTGTCATAAGCACAGCAACTGAACTGGGCTTCATTTTTTTACAATAAGAGAATAGTGATTGAATCTGTGATGTGACTCAACTCATGAAAAAATTAGATATGTATGTGTGTGTGTGTGTGCTTGTGTGTGTGTGTGTGTGTGTGTGTGTGTGTGTGTGAAGGAGAGTGAGAGAAAGAGATTTTGCTTCATCTTTTATCTAACAAACAGATAAATAGATATTGGCAAGATTAATGAGAAGTCATGCATCAACTATTCCAAGTTGCATGAAGAGAGATAGATATGAAAAATATCAATTAAAAATGCCTCTTGTTTTCAGTAATTTAGTGCCTGATTAGACTGGGCATCACTTGAAGAGCCAAGTACAGGAAACAATTCCACATTACTGAGCACTGCTGTACTAGGGACTGGAATAACAATTCCTCAATTTCGCTCAAACAGCAAGTTAAGTACCTGGGAAGCTGCTTCAACACAGGTGTTTTGCAGATGAGGAAACTGGGACACCAACAGTTAATTTACTTCCCCAGAACCACACAACCAACATGGGTGATATTAGGCCCAATTCAGCTGAAATGCACAGTCCACATTCTGTTCATTAAATAAGTATGTCAACTAAATTAAGCAAATTCAAAATACAGTATATAACATCAAGTTTTGTTTCTCTTATATCAGCTCCAATGATAAGATTAAGAATTAGGTTGAAATGTTATTTCTAAAATTTCATTTGAATGTTTCTATTTTGACTCCTGAGTGGAACACATCACCTATCACATTGTATATAATTCCTTGGTCTAGATAACTTAGAATTCTATTAAATGCTCTACTGAACACCCAATCATTTCATACATAAAATTTATTTTCTCTACAATTCAGTTGCACTTGTGACAATTTATATCTAATTCATGTATCTTTAGTGCCTGGTCAATTATTATGATGCCATTAGAATATTAATAATTTTATAACAATTCCTGAGTCTAGCATTTGGCAGTGTAGTGGGTTGAACAGTAGTTCCCAAAAAGATCTGCAGAGCTCTAACCTGGATACCTGTTAATGTGACTTTGTATGGAAACAGTGTTTTGGCAGATGCAATTAAATCAAAGATCTTGAGAAATGACCATCCTAGATTTAGAGTTGACCCTCAATCCAATGACTGCTCTATTTATTAAAGAAAGAAAAGGAAAGCTGATTATAGAGTGACAATGATATGAAGGTTTAGAAGGTTTCAGTTCAGTTCAGTTGCTCTGTCATGTCTGACTCTTTGCGACCCCATGGACTGCAGCACGCCAGGCCTCCCTGTCGTTCACAAACTCCTGGAGCTTACTCAAACTCATGTGCACCATCTCATCCTCTGTCTTCCCCTTCTCCTCCCACCTTCAATCTTTCCCAGCATCAGGGTCTTTTCCAATGAGTCAGTTCTTCATATCAGGTGGCCAAAGTATTGGAGCTTCAGCTTCAGCATCATTTCTTCAAATGAATATTCAAGGCTGATTTCCTTTAGGATGGACTGTTGGATCTCCTTAGGATGGACTGGTTGGATCTCCTTGCAGTCCAAGGGGCTCTCAAGACTCTTCTCCAACACCACAGTTCAAAAGCATAGATTCTTAGAAGGTTTAGATGTGTTTATTCATCTATAGGCCAAGGAATTCCAAGGACTGCCAGGAACCATCAGAAGCAAGGAGAGAGACATGGAACATATTTTAGACTCCAGAAAGATCCAACTCTGGGGACACCTTGATTTTAGACCTCCAGCTTCCTGAACTGTAAGAAAATAAAGTTCAGTTTTTCTAACCCACCAAGTCTGTGATAATATGTTACAGAAGCCCTGGGAAATGAATATAGAAAGATTAGCATTTCCCTTTATGACAGAAAAATACATTTAATTGAGCTATACACCCCAATTTATTTCAAAGGTGGATCTAAATTGACCTTTCTCTTTTCAAGTTGGTGCCCAGGCTGGATGCATGAGACAAGTACTCAGGGCTGGTGCACTGGGAAGACCCAGAGGGATGGGATGGAGAGGGAGGCAGAAGTGGGGATCGGGATGGGGAAGACATGTAAATCCATGGCTGATTCATGTCAATGTATGGCAAAAACAACTACAATATTGTAAAGTAATTAGCCTCCAACTAATAAAAGTATTTATTGGAAATTATGGAAAAAAAAATAGTAAAAGCTCTCAGCCATAAAAAAATAAAATGACATAATCACATTTGTAGCAACATGGATGAACCTAGAGATTATCTTATTAAGTCAGACAGAGAAAGGTAAACATCATGTGATATCTAAAAATATGATACAAATGAATCTATTTATAAAACAGAAAAAGACTCACAGGCATAGAAAACAAACTTATGGTCGCCAAAGGGGAAAGATAAGGGGAGGGATAATTTTGGAATTAGGGATTAACAGACATGAACTACCATATATAAAACAGATAAACAACAAGGACCTACTGTAAACCCAGAGAACTGTATTCAATATCTTCTAATAACCTACTGTGGGAAAGAATTTGAAAAAAGAATATATATACCTAAAATCACTTTGCTGTACACTTTAATATACCATTATAAATCAACTATAATTCAATTAAAAATAGAAGCAGTTATCAGAACAACCCTCCAGAATATAGGAATGGGTTGCCATTTCCTTCTCCAGGGGATATTCCAGACCCAGAGATCTAACCTGTATCTCCTGCATTGGCAGGAGGATCCTTCACCACTGAGCTATCTGGGAAGACCATCTGAAATCCTAACAGCACCTGCTCCATAGGGCTGTGGTTGTGATCAACAGAGAAAACACATTAACTGCTTAGCCTAAGTGAGCACTCGCATAATCAGTGTTTCGTAAGTGGTGGTGGCTTTTAATGACTATTCTTACTGTTACACATCCTTTATGATCTCGTCTCATAACATCTTTGCAACTAAACTTATAACACATGTTCATCTGCCATTTTCAAAACAGTTGGTTTGTACGCTGCCTTTGTCTAAACTTTCCTTCCTCACAACTTTCACACCATTCTCCATATAAACTTCTGACATATTTTTCAAGGACACAATCCAGCTATTACCTCCTCTAGCAAAACTTGACCAGGTAGAGCTTCAGTCTCCCTGAATTGTGCTACCATAGCCCTTGGAAGTATTACTCTCTTAGTGCTCCTCATGTTGTGTCATAGACATTTAGGGGAGTCTGTCCCTCCCAATATTATAGAGTCTGTCCTTTCTGCCAAATTAAAGCAAGAGTTTTATTTACCATTTCCGATACTTGGATCATTTCCTAACACAATGGGTAGTAAGTAAACATTTAGTCAATGAAAGTAAATTAACGAAATTGTACAATTTCAAAGTCCATTTTCATTCTAATTTTGGCTCCAATATATACCAGACCACCTAACCCAACTTTTGAGAAACCTATATGCAGGTCAGGAAGCAACAGTTAGAACTGGACATGGAACAACAGACTGGTTCCAAACAGGGAAAGGAGTATGTCAAGGCTGTATATTGTCACCTTGCTTACTAAACTTATATGCAGAGTACATCATGAGAAACGCTGGGCTGGAAGAAGCACAAGCTGGAATCAAGATTTCCAGGAGAAATATCAGTAACCTCAGATATACAGATGACACCACCCTCATGGCAGAAAGTGAAGAACTAAAGAGCCTCTTGATGAAGGTGAAAGAGGAGAGTGAAAAAGTTGGCTTAAAGCTCAACATTCAGAAAACTAAGATCATGGCATATGGTCCCATCACTTCATGGGAAATAGATGGAGAGACAGTGGAAGCAGTGTCAGACTTTATTTTTTTGGATTCCAAAATCACTGCAGATGGTGATTGCAGCCACGAAATTAAAAGATGCTTACTAGGAGGAGCCAAGATGGAGGAGGAGTAGGACGGGGAGACCACTTTCTCTCCTACAAATTCATCAAAAGAATAACTGAACGCAGAGCAAACTTCGCAAAACAACTTCTGATCGCTAGCTGAGGTCATCAGGCGCCCAGAAAAGCAGCCCATTGTCTTCGAAAGGAGGTAGGACAAAATATAAAAGATAAAAAGTGAGACAAAAGAGCTAAGGACGGAGATCCGTCCCAGGAAGGGAGTCTTAGGCGGCATTGCTTGGGGTAGGGTCCGGGCCTGAGTGCCCTGAGGACAATCGGAGGGAGCTTCTGTGAGTTGCCAACTTGAACTGTGGGAGACCAAAAGAGAGAGAGAAAATTAACCGGCCGGAACACACTGCCGGCCGTTCGCAGAACAAAGAGACCGAGAAAGTCCAGAGAAGAGCTCGCAGGCTGCGGACCGGCCCAGCCCCGCCCTAGGCAGGAGGCAGGGGGGAGGGGAAGGTCGCGGCGAGACACAGGGCGCAGGCACCCGACCAGCGCGGGTGGGGACTGGGGCTGGGGACGCGGAGGGCAGAAGGCGCGCGCACCCGACTGGCACCAGAGGAAACTGAGACTGGGTCCGTGGAAGGGAGGGGGCGCGCCACACCTGGGGAGAGGGCACCCACCAAGCCCCTGGCTGCCTGGACCGCTCTGACGGGGAAGGCACAGAGAGCAGGCGCAGCTTTCCCTTCCGCGCTTTTGTGTAACACCCGAGGGCTGGAACCGCGCGCAGCGCGGGGCGCGCTCCATATAGAACAGCCGGGAGCCTGAGCAGCGCAGACAGAGAAAGCAGCGTCAGCCCCTCCCGGGAGCGCCAGCCCGTCCCCACAGCGCCAGCCCCGCCCGGCAGCGCCAGCCCATCCCCGCAGCGTCAGCCCCTCCCAGCAGCGCAACGGAACCAGCTACCTGAATAAGAGTCCACTTCCGCCCGCCTGTGTCAGGGCGGAAATGAGGCTCTGAAGAGACCAGCAAACAGAAGCCAAAAAAACAAAGGGAACCGCTTCAGAAGGGACTGGTGCAACAGATTAAAATCCCTGTGGAAAACACCAACTACACCGGAAGGGGCCTTTAGATATCGAGAAGTGTGAGCTGGAACAAGGAGCTATCTGAAACTGAGCCGAACCCACACTGACCGCAACAGCTCCAGAGAAACTCCTAGATATATTTTTACTTTTTTTTTAATTTTTTTTTAATTTTTTTATTTTTTCTTTTTTATTTTTTCTCTTTTATTTTCCTTTAAAATTTCCTATTACTCCCCCATTACTCCTTAACTTTCGTTTTCATAGATTTTTACGATTTTTTTAATTAGGGGGGGAAAAAAATTTTTTTTTTCCTCTTTCTTTTTTTTTTTTCTTTTTTCTTCTTTTTTTTTCTTTCCTTTTTCTCTTCTATTTTCTATTTTTCTTTTTCTCTTATTTCTTTTAAAGTCCTCTAGTACTCCTCTACTACTCCTTAATTTTCATTTTCAATACACTATAACCTTACCAAAAAAAAAAAAAGAAGAGAAGCCCTATTTTTAAACCGAAGATTATTCTCTCCAAATCTTGACTCTCTGTTTTCTACCTCAGAACACCTCTATTTCCTCCTTTCCCCTTCTCTTCCCAATCCAATTCTGTGAATCTTTGTAGGTGACTGGGCTACGGAGAACACTCTGGGAACAGACAGCGGCGTAGATCTGTCTCTCTCCTCTTGAGTCCCCCTTTTTCTCCTCCTGCTCATCTCTATCTCCCTCCTCCCTCTCCTCTTCTTTATGTAACTCTGTGAACATCTCTGGGTGTCCCTAACGGGGGAGAATCTTTTCACCATTAACCTAGAAGTTGTATTATCAGTGCTGTATAGTTGGAGAAGTCCTGAGACTACAGGAAGAATAAAACTGAAATCCAGAGGCAGGAGACTTAAGGCCAAAACCTGAGAACACCAGAAAACTCCTGACTACATGGAACTTTAAGTAATAAGTGACCATCCAAAAGCCTCCATACCTACACTGAAACCAACCACCACCCAAGAGCCAATAAGTTTTAGAGCAAGACATACCACGCAAATTCTCTAGCAACGCAGGAACATAGCCCTGAACATCAACATACAGGCTGCCCAAGGTCACACCTAACACATAGACCCATCTCAAAACTCATTACTGGGCACTCCATTGCTCGCCAAAGAGAACAAATCAAGTTCAACACACCAGAACACTGACACAAGCTTCCCTAACCAGGAAACCTTGACAAGCCAATCATCTAACCCCACCCACTGGGTAAATCCTCCACAATAAAAAGGAACTACAGACCTCCAGAATACAGAAAGCCCACTCCAGACACAGCAATCTAAACAAGATGAAAAGGCAAAGAAATACCCAGCAGGTAAAGGAACATGAAAAATGCCCACCAAGTCAAACAAAAGAGGAGGAGATAGGGAATCTACCTGAAAAAGAATTTAGAATAATGATAATAAAAATGATCCAAAATCTTGAAAACAAAATGGAGTTACAGATAAATAGCCTGGAAACAAAGATTGAAAAGATACAAGAATTGTTTAATAAAGACCTAGAAGAAATAAAAAAGAGTCAATTAAAAATGAATAATGCAATGAATGAGATCAAAAACACTTTGGAGGGAACCAAGAGTAGAATAACGGAGGCAGAAGATAGGATAAGTGAGGTAGAAGATAAAATGGTGGAAATAAATGAAGCAGAGAGGAAAAAAGAAAAAAGGATCAAAAGAAATGAGGACAACCTCAGGGACCTCTGGGACAATGTGAAACGCCCCAACATTCGAATCATAGGAGTTCCAGAAGAAGAAGACAAAAAGAAAGACCATGAGAAAATACTCGAGGAGATAATAGCTGAAAACTTCCCTAAAATGGGGAAGGAAATAGCCACCCAAGTCCAAGAACCCAGAGAGTCCCAAACAGGATAAACCCAAGGCGAAACACCCCAAGACACATATTAATCAAATTAACAAAGATCAAACACAAAGAACAAATATTAAAAGCAGCAAGGGAAAAACAACAAATAACACACAAAGGGATTCCCATAAGGATAACAGCTGATCTATCAATAGAAACCCTCCAGGCCAGAAGGGAATGGCAGGACATACTGAAAGTAATGAAAGAGAATAACCTACAACCTAGATTACTGTATCCAGCAAGGATCTCATTCAGATATGAAGGAGAATTCAAAAGCTTTACAGATAAGCAAAAGCTGAGAGAATTCAGCACCACCAAACCAGCTCTTCAACAAATGCTAAAGGATCTTCTCTAGACAGGAAATGCAGAAAGGTTGTATAAACGTGAACCCAAAACAACAAAGTAAATGGCAACGGAACACACCTATCAATATTACCCTAATGTAATGGGTTGAATGCCCCAACCAAAGACAAAGATGGCTGAATGGATACAAAAACAAGACCCCTATATATGCTGTCTACAAGAGACCCACCTCAAAACAAGAGACACATACAGACTAAAAGTGAAGGGCTGGAAAAAAATATTTCACGCAAACGGAGACCAAAAGAAAGCAGGAGTCGCAATACTCATATCAGATAAATAGACTTCAAAATAAAGGCTGTGAAAAGAGACAAAGAAGGACACTACATAATGATCAAAGGATCAATCCAAGAGGAAGATATAACAATTATAAATATATATGCACCCAACATAGGAGCACCGCAATATGTACGGCAAACACTAATGAGTATGAAAGAGGAAATTAATAGTAACACAATAGTAGTGGGAGACTTAATACCCCACTCACAACTATGGATAGATCAACTAAACAGAAAATTAACAAGGAAACACAAACCTTAAATGACACAATGGACCAGCTAGACCTAATTGATATCTATAGGACATTTCACCCCAAAACAATCAACTTCACCTTTTCTCAAGTGCACACGGAACCTTCTCCAGAATAGATCACATCCTGGGCCATAAATCTAGTCTTGGAAAATTCAAAAAATTGAAATCATTCCAGTCATCTTTTCTGACCACAGTGCAGTAAGATTAGATCTCAATTACAGGAAAAAAATTGTTAAAAATTCAAACTATGGAGGCTAAATAACACGCTTCTGAATAACCAACAAATCATAGAAGAAATCAAAAAAGAAATCAAAATATGTATAGAAATGAATGAAAATGAAAACACAACAACCCAAAACCTATGGGACACTGTAAAAGCAGTGCTAAGGGGAAGGTTCATAGCATTACAGGCTTACATCAAGAAACAAGAAAAAAGCCAAATAAATACCTAACTCTACACCTAAAGCAATTAGAGAAGGAAGAAATGAAGAACCCCAGGGTTAGCAGAAGGAAAGAAATCTTAAAAATTAAGGCAGAAATAAATGCAATAGAAACTAAAGAGACCATAGCAAAAATCAACAAAGCTAAAAGCTGGTTTTTGAAAAAATAAACAAAATTGACAAACCATTAGCAAGACTCATTAAGAAACAAAGAGAGAAGAACCAAATTAACAAAATTAGAAATGAAAATGGAGAGATCACAACAGACAACACTGAAAATACAAAGGATCATAAGAGACTACTACCAGAGCTCTATGCCAATAAAATGGACAACTTGGATGATGGACAGAATTCTTAGAAAAAGTATAACTTTCCAAAACTGAACCAGAAGAAATAGAAGTTTAACAGACCCATCAACAAGCAAAGGAAATCGAAACTTAAATCAAAAAATCTTCCAGCAAACAAAAGCTCAGGACCAGATGGCTTCACAGCTGAATTCTACCAAAAATTTAGAGAAGAGCTAACACCTATCTTACTCAAACTCTTCCAGAAATTGCAGAAGAAGGTAAACTTCCAAACTCATTCTATGAGGCCACCATCACCCTAATTCCAAAACCAGACAAAGATGCCACAAAAAAAGAAAACTACAGGCCAATATCACTGATGAACATAGATGCAAAAAATCCTTAACAAAATTCTAGCAAACAGAATCCAACAACATATTAAAAAAATCATACACCATGACCAAGTGGGCTTTATCCCAGGAATGCAAGGATTCTTTAATATCCACAAATCAATCAATGTAATACACACATTAACAAATTGAAAGATAAAAACCATATGATTATCTCAATAGATGCCGGAAAGCCTTAGACAAATTCAACACTTCATTTATGTTAAAACTCTTCCAAAAAGCAGGAATAGGGAACAACTCAACTAATAAGCATAATATGACAAACCCACAGCAAGCATCACCCTCAATGGTGAAAAATTGAAAGCATTTCCCTGAAATCAGGAACAAGACAAGGGTGCCCACTCTCACCACTACTGTTCAACATAGTGTTGGAAGTTTTGGCCACAGCAATCAGAGCAGAAAAAGAAGTAAAAGGAATCCAGATAGGAAAAGAAGAAGTGAAACTCTCACTGTTTGCAGATGACATGATCCTCTACATAGAAAACCCTAAGGACTCTACCAGAAAATTACTAGAGCTAATCAATGAATATAGTAAAGTTGCAGGATATAAAATTAACACACAGAAATCCCTTGCATTCCTATATACTAACAATGAAAAAACAGAAAGAGAAATTAAGGAAACAATACCATTCATCATTGCACAAAAAGAATTAATACTTAGGAGTAAATATCTACCTAAAGAAACAAAAGACGTATACATAGAAAACTATAAAACACTGATGAAAGAAATCAAAGAAGACACAAACAGATGGAGAAATATACCGCGTTCATGGATTGGAAGAATCAATATTGTGAAAACGAATATACTACCCAAAGCAATCTATATATTCAATGCAATCCCTATCAAGCTACCAATGGTATTCTTCACAGAACTAGAACAAATAATTTCACAATTTGTATGGAAATACAAAAAACCTCGAATAGCCAAAGTAATCTTGAGAAAGAAGAATGGAACTGGAGGAATCAA
>NC_057412.1:47287040-47310553 GCF_019320065.1 Cervus canadensis
TGGTGCCGTCCTGCCATGTTCTCCCTCCAGTCGTGTCCGGCTCTGTGCAACCCCGCGGACTGTAGCCCACCAGGCCCCTCTGTCCATGGGACTTCCCAAGCGAGTATACTGGAGTGGGTTGCCATTTCCTTCTCCAGGGGATCTTCCTGACCCAGGGATCGAACCCAGGTCTCTGAAGTCTCCTGCACTGGCACGTGGGTTCTTTACCACTAGCACCCCCTGGGAAGCCCACCCTGCTCCCAGGGCTGGGTGTAAAGAGATCTGAAATGACTGATCAGCTCGGGATTGTCGTTGCTTCTAGCTGGTGCCTACTGTCACTGTGAAGCCTGTGCCCAAAGTCTAACAGATGCTTACCTACTCTGTGTGATGTCCTTGCTGGTCTGGACTCCTGCCAGCCTCAAAGCAGATCACTAAATTTGGGCTTTGAACATGTAGCTCTCTTAGGGCATGCTCAGATATTCTGCCATTGTTCATCATAACAAAACATTCTGTGTGTCACTGTGTCATCACAGGTAGCCTTCATCACAGGGAGACCCCTCTGCAGGTGTAGACTGGGGATACCACCCTAGACTTGTCCTTCCCTCAAGGTTTTTTCAGGGTCATCCTTAACAGTTCCAACTCCTAAGCCTTGGGCAGGACCATTCTGTCCACCATTCCAAGTCTGTTTAACTGTGAGTCTCGCAGAGGGGGAAGTCAGTGATTTGGGCCCTTTGCCATAGGAGGCCTGGGGTTCTTTTGCAAAATGATCCATCGCTTTCCAAGGACAAGTTCTCTTTATGAAACAATGAGGTAGGTTGTATTAAAAAAAAAACACTTTAAAAAAGATAATATTATACCTTCCTTTTAAAATCATGGATACTTAACTATTTACATAACTGAGAATTTCCTTTTGAATAACTCTTCTCTAAAAGATTTTTTTTTTCAGGTAATTTGTAGTCTATACATCCAAACATAAGAGTGAGTGATGTAATTTTAAGTACTTATTTGTCCCCACCAAGGAGCGCCCTGTTTATGCTCAATCATAATAACTATCCTGACCATACAAAAATCATCCCAGTAAATGGTAAAGTTTTTTACCACTTGGCTTAAGCTAAAGACATGCTTGATTTTCTTACCTCAACACCCAAATCCAAATCCTATTGGCCAAATAGGGTATACCACCAAAATATACCTTTTTTTTTTTTTTGGCTCATGCCACATGGCTTGTGGGATTCGTTCCCTGACCAGGAATTGAGCCCAGGGCATGACAATGAAAGTGCTGAATCTGAGCCATTGGACTACTGGGTAACTCTGCCACCAAAATATATCTACAGACAGCATCAAGTGTTTTAATGTGTCATTAAAGTACACCGTCTAAATATCACAGATCTCCCCATTGCTAGGGTCACCGTCTGGTGCAGACTACATCTTCTTAAGACAACATGAATTGCTTCCTTACGTTCACCTGTGGCCATTCTTGGCATACCCCAGTAGATTGCCTTGCCACAGAAAGAGATAAAAACAGAAATGAGATATTATAACTTCCCAGCTGAAGATCCATCAAAGACTTCCCGTAGTTTTTTGTTTCAAAAGCAGAAAGCCCTTCCCCAGTTCTGGCCTTTGTTCCCTAGTCCTGACAAGCTTCTCTGCAGTCCTTCACACAGATGGTTCATTCTTGTCCTTTCGATAGCAGATCTCATCCTGCTGTCTTGGAGAGGTCTTCCCTGACCTCACTGTTTAGGTTGCCACTTGCAGTTGCTCTCATTATCCTCTTTATTTCCTACATGGAACTGTCATTTTAGTGTGGTTTCAAGAGGGAGAAAGGTAAATGTTGTTCAGTCTGCAGTATTTACCTGGCTATTATAGTCATACTTTCTGGGGGAACAAAACTTACTGCTGTGCTCTGTGTGGCTTTAAAACCTACTTTCTATAATGTTAAGTCACAAACCCTTCTAAGACTGTTAAATATTCATCTAGAACATGATTCTTAATACATCTGTTGATGTGTCATAACTTGGGTAACCAGACTCTATTGTTAGAAATTTAGGTTGGTGTTAGTCTTTTAGAAAAGAGTTGGAGAAGATCAAGGTGTTTATTAAAGCCCTTCTAAAAAAAAAAAAAAATGGAGGAAGGCTTTGGAAAATAAGCTTAATTTCTTAAGGGAGAAATAATGGATCAATGAAAGAGTAAATAAAAATGTATTCACAGCATCATAGAGAACTAGAATTTGGGTTGCCCTTTAAGCTCCAAAGAATTAAATTTAGGACAAATAAAGGAAATACAATGCTAAACATTATTGAGCTCATTGCACTGAAGTTTCTCACTTAAGCAATATGGCAGATAGCAAAGAAGAGTAGATTTGGTGGTGAAAGCAATTGGTTGGGTTTTGATGTTTAATTTGAGATATTTGTAGAATATCCAAGGGGAACTATTCAGTAAGCTGTTGAATTTAATGGTGTGTGGATTAGGAGGAAGTTCTGGTTTAGAGTTAAAGATTGGGGAGACATCAGCATATATTGCATGGTAATTGAGACCAGTGGAACTGGAGGCAAAAATCTAGGGAGAGTGTGTAGAATGAGAAGAGAAGAGGGCCCAGGACAAAATGGTGAATAACATAAACACTTACCAGATAGAGGAAGATGGGCGTTTGAAGAAGGTGGAAAACAAGAGGCCAGCAAGCCAGGAGCAAAGCCAGGAGAGAATGTGCTGTGAGATTCTCCAGCTTTGATTAGCCTGACCCTGCTTGACTGGTTTTATGACTACTGACTTTTCCTCCTCTTCACTCTTTGTTTATATCTCCCCAAACTGTGCTCAGAGAGAATAACTTTTCCAGACAGATTCTTCTTCAGTAGAAGATATATGTGGTGTTGTCTTCTCTTGATAGAATATCCAGTAAGTTCTTTGAGCTCATTGAGTGAGTAGGTGGCGATCTCTAGGGTGTGATTTGAAACATTCAGGAAAAACTGCTCTTGTGTCCTGAAATGGTTCTCTGGCTGACCTGCAGCTGTGCTTGACATCCTGCGCCCTCTGTAAGCCCTCTTGGGTAAATGGATTCATTTACTCAATATGTAATGTTGAATGACTAAGTATCCTATTAAAATGCAAATATTCCGAGAGGGATGACAAATAAATTGTCAGCTCCCTTTTAACAAGTTGGTGGGCTGGAGATTTCTTATCAGAACTCTTCACACTGTGGTCAGTCCCTATGCAATTGACTCACAGGGCCAGTTACTGGGGTTGGTTTACAGGCCTGGAGTGGAGGCTCACTTGGGAAGGGAATATCTGAGCACATTAGTTCAGTGTTAGAGCTATCTATACAAACCATCTGTTTTCGTTTCCTAGGCTGCCATAGCAAATTGTATATTACAAACCAGGTGGCTGAGAATAACAAAAATTTATTGTCTCACAGTTCTGGAGGTTGGAAGTCTGAAATCAAGGTGTCAACCGCATTATGTGGCCACTGAAAGCTCTATGGGAGAATACTTTCTGATCTCTTAGCTGCTGGTATGCTAGCTGTCAGGAATCCTTGGTGTCCCTTGCCTTATTGATGTGGCACTCCAGTCTCCATCCTCACCTTCACATGGCATTCTTCCCTCTAGGTCCATGTGTCTGTGTGCCTCTGTTTTCTCTTCTTACGAGGATACTGGTCATTGGATTAGGGCACACCCTAAGCCAGTATGACCTCATTTTAATTTAATTAATTATATCTACAAATACCCTATTTTCCAATAAGGTTGCATTCTGAGGGCTGGGTGAACATGAATTTCTGGGGGACATTTTTCAACCAGCATACCGTCTATTAAGGCTAGACTTTCAGGTAACCTGTAGAACAAATCTGGTTGTAGAGACAAGTAATCATGATATAATGTGGGGCACTGACACTCTATATGGGTTTCCATTGTTTCCAAGTAGAAAGGCACTTGGCACCTATTGAGTGTGGGAGGTCACCTGGGATCACCATGCAGCAGAAAAGAGTAAAAAGGACATTTGTTAAGTTACTCTAAAAAATATCATGAGTTCACTTTATGGGCCAGGCTTAGGGTAGGGCCCTGGACATACATACATATAGTCGCTAAGTTGTGTCTGACTCTTGCGACCCCATGAACTGTATCCCACCAGGCTCCTCTGTCCATGGGATTCTCCAGGCAAGAATACTGAAATGGGTTGTCATTTTCTTCTCCAAAAGCCCTGAAAGGAGAGTAGTAAATCAGTCAGTTCAGTTGCTCAGTCGTGTCCAACTCTTTGCGACCCCTTGGACTGCAGCACACCAACTCCTAGAGCTTACTCAAACTCATGTCCATCGAGTGGGTGATGCCATCCAACCATCTCATCCTCTGTCATCCCCTTCTCCCGCCTTCAGTCTTTCCCAGCATCAGGGTCTTTTCCAATGAGTCAGCTCTTCACATCGGGTGCCCAAAGTATTGGAGTTTCAGCTCCAACATCAGTCCTTCCAATGAATATGCAGGACTGATTTCCTTTAGGATTGACTGGTTGGATCTCCTTGCCGTCCAAGGACTCACAAGAGTCTTCTCCAACACCACAGTTCAAAAGCATCAATTCTTTGATGCTCAGCTTTCCTTATAGTCCAACTCTCACATCCATACATGGCTACTGGAAAAACCATAGCTTTGACTAGATGGACCTTAGTTGGCAAAGTAATGTCTCTGCTTTTTAATATGCTGTCTAGACTGGTCATAGCTTTTCTTCCAAGATGCAAGCATCTTTTAATTTCATGGCTGTAGTCACCATCTGCAATGATTTTGGAGCCCAAGAAAATAAAGTCTGTCATTATTTCCATTGTTTCCCCATCTATTTGCCATGAAGTGATGGGACCGGATGCCATAATCTTAGTTTTCTGAATGTTGAGTTTTAAGCCAACTTTTTCACTCTCCTCTTTCATTTTCATCAAGAAGCTCTTTAGTTCTTCTTCACTTTCTGCCATAAGGGTGGTGTCATCTGCATATCTGAGGTTATTAATATTTCTCCCAGCAATCTTGATTCCAGCTCATGCTTCATCCAGCCTGGCGTTTCGCATGATGTACTCTGCATATAAGTTAAATAAGCAGTGTGACAACATGCAGCTTTGACGTACTCCTTTCCCGATTTAGAACCAGTCTGTTGTTCCATGCCCAGTTCTAACTGTTGCTTTTGACCTGCATACAGATTTCTCAGGAGGCAGGTCAGGTGGTCTGGTATCCTCATCTCTTTCAGAATTTTCCACAGTTTGTTTTGATCCACACAGTCAAAGGCTTTGGTGTAGTCAATAAAGCAGAAATAGGTGTTTTTCTGGAACTCTCTTGCTTTTTTGATGATCCAACGGATGTTGGCAATTTGATCTCTGGTTCCTCTGCCTTTTCTGAATCCAGCTTGAACATCTGGAAGTTCACGGTTCACATACAAGGAGTGGTAAATGGAAGGACATTATTCATGTCGTCAGGAAACATACAGTTTAGGAGGAAAAGATAAGCAGTCGAGACATACAAGGAGAAGGAAATGGCAGCCCACTCAGTGTTCTTGCCTAGAGAATCCCAGGGACAGAGGAGCCTGGTGGGCTGCCGTCTATGGGGTCGCACAGAGTCGGACACGACAGAAGCGACTTAGCAGCAGCAGTAGAGACATATAAAGTAAATACATTTTAAATTAGAAAACTAAGAAGCATTATGAGATTTTCTGACTGAGAATAACTGAGAATAACCTCTTCAGATAGCATGGTCAGGAAGAAACATTTTTGCTGCAACTGGAAAGTCGAGGAGGATTCAAGATTAGGTGTTTCACTTCCTTGAGCAGCTTTTCAGGGCTGCCTCTGAGCAGAGATCTCAAAACTTAGCAGTCCAGATGAGGGCCTTCATCTCCTATACCGCAGCTTAATAAGGACTTGTCCTTCCAGACACAGGCCTTGATATTTTTCTCCTAACATTTGCCTGTATGCTTCCTCTTTCCACACACACACACACATGCACACACACAAGTACAAACTACGAACCCTTTTCTATATTCTCTTTTTAAGTGATATAAACTTTATTTAACATGTCATAAAGTACACAGTCTCTTTTCAGAGAACTGCCATAGCACTTTATTTTCAGAATCATTTGGGAGTTATAGATTTTGCCACATTAACCCTACAGATTTCGGCAAGTATCATATGACCTAGGAAAAAGGATATTTTTCTTAGTGTAATTCCTATGATTGACAATTTAACATTAGGTCAATGCTATTATCTAATAGGGAAGCTTCCCAGGTGGCTCAGTGGTAAAGAAGCTGCCTGCCAATGCAGGAGACATGTGTTCGATCCCTGGCTCGGGAAGCTCTCCAGAAGAGGACCTGGCAGCCCACTCCAGTGTTCTTGCCTGGGAAATCCCATGGACTGAGGAGCCTGGAGGGCTACTGTCCGTAGGGTCACAAAGAGTCAGACACAACCGAGTGACTGAACACACATTATCTAATATGGAATCCATAATTTAAGTTCTTCAAATTGTTGCAATATTGTATTTTATGACTATGTTTTTTTCTGATCCAAAATCTAATGAAGAAAAAAGGCTGTGCTTAATTGACATGTCTTTTTAGTATCCTTTAATCTAGAATAGTTCATCAAACTATTTTGTCTTTTATATCTTGACATTTTTAAAGAATCCAATCCATTGCTGTGTAAATTGTCCATTGGAGGCCCAAACACATATGAGATTTGTAGCAGTTTTTGATATTTATTCTAAATGCTCATTTGGAAATTTAAAACTAACTGAAATGGCCAGCAGCCTATGCTACTGCAATTCAAAGTATCCCAAATCAGTTCTGCGGGGTGTGATAAGATGTTTTGCTAAAGGGCATTTGGAACAACCTGCATTATAAAAAAAAAAAAAAGTAAAAACAGATTTCTTTGCTGCAGAACTTTTCTAGAACCTTTATATACTAGTAGACATTATGAATCTTTAAAAGAACTTCCCGAACTTAACTGATCATAGAGCACTTTGTTTAGAGACGGTATTAGTTATCCATTGCTGAAAAATAAATTACCCCAAACTTACAGACTTAAAGCAACAAGTGTTTATTATCATAAACAGTTTCTGACAATCAGGAATCAGGAATTGGCTTTGCTGTGTGGCTCTGGGTCAGAATCTCTCCTTAGGTTGTAGTAAAGATGTTGGCTGGGGTTGCAGTCATGGGAAGACTTGACTGGGCCTGAATGGTCTGAGATGGCTCATACACATGGCTGTTGGCAGGAAGCCTCAGTTGCTCACCGTAGGACCTATCCATAGGGCTGCGCGAACACCCTCGTGCCCTGCAGCTGGCTTCCCGTGGGATGAACCATTTACAAGAGGGTGAGGAGACCTACTCTCAGAAGTCTCATTCCATCACATCTACCAACGAGTCATTAAATTCACCACACATTCAAGAGAAGATAAATGAAGTTCCACCCTTTTTTTTAGCTTCAGTTTTTGAAGGGAGCAATGTCAAAGAACTTGTGGGCATATTTTAAAATCACTATTAAGACTATCTTGGGGGCTCAGAATTCTTCATAACACACTTTAGAAAAGATTAGTTATCATGTTGAAAGGACTCAGGGTGAGAAGTCACAAGAGGTGAGTCTGAGCTCCACCTCATTGGCTAATTGAATTATAATTCTCTTTGTTTTATATAAACCTGTATGACTTGAATACATTGATTTAAAATTTCTATATAAGACTCACTGAGGATATGTGTGTGTGTGTGTATATATATATATATATATATATAATAGTTAACTTGGCTGCTCATTAACCAATCACTTGGTTATTGAGATAACTTAGGCTTATTTCTGAACTTCTTGGGCTTTAATTTTTACATAAGTAAAATGAGGTGATAATACTACTAATGTTTGCAGTATCTTAGGTGTGCTATGGAAATAAAATGAACATGCACATGCGCTATGCTTAGTTGTGTCCGATTCTTTGTGACCCCAGGGACTGTAGCCCGCCAGGCTCCTCTGTTCATGGGGATTCTCCAGGCAAGAACACTAGAGTGGGTTGCAATGCCCTCCTCCAGGAGATCTTCCCAACCCAGGGATCGAACCCAGGTCTCCCGCATTGCAGGCAGATTCTTGACCATCTGAGCTACCAGGGAAGTCCAAGAATACTAGAGTGGGTAGCTGATCGCTTCTCCAGGGCAACTTCCCAACCCAGGAATCAAACCAGGGTCTCCTGCCTTGCAGGCAGATTCTTTACCAGCTGAGCTACCAGGGAAACCCAAATGTACATAAAAATGGTTAAGTAACTAGAACATACTACTCAGATTAAAAGCAGGAGGAGAAAGAGGTGACAGAGGATGAGATGGTTGGATGGCATCAAAGACTCAGTAGACATGAGTTTGAGCAAACTCCGGGAGATGGTGAAGTTTGGCGTGCTGCAGTCCAAGGGCTCGAAAAGAATCAGACATGACTGAGGAACTGAACAACTACTCATCTGTTCACTTTTACTAAAACCATTGGCCAGCGTATGGCCTGTCAAATCACTGAAAACTAAATGTCTTACTTTTCATATTAAAAAGCTCCCCTTCCTATCCCAGGAGAATGTCACATTTATAGATGTACTTTAAAATGCTTTTAATGAGCCTTATAACAACTCTGTGGAAATTTTAACCTGACATTTGTCTTATGCAATTGCTTCTTTGCTAGACATACAGAACTTTGTCTATGCAAGGTGCTAGTCTTCTGCCAAATGAATTGGTGCTGTATTTAAAGGTCTTTCTGGACACCCACAATTTCCCTAAACCATAAGGAGTCTGCTTTTCTCCTGTGTCTCCTAAGCTGACTCCACAGCAGTTCCTAAAGAGCAGTTCAGAAAATGTTTTAAGCAATGGAAGCCTCAACAAAATAAGTACCACGTTTCCCGTGGTAGCCACATGGCAGGACCAAGCAGGGCTGGATGCATGCAGCTTGATGGACTATGCTTGTCCAAGATTAGTCTCCTTACTTTAAAGCCCTATCCCATTACCAAATGAACCACCCAGGCTAGACATCAAGAAAAATGTTGCTGCCAGCCAACTGCAGTTTTTAAATCCAAAGAGCTTAGAATACTTATAGACATAATCTCGTTAATCTTCATAAAACTATGAGGTAAGTCAAAGTGTCATCGCTCTTAGAGGCAAGTGTGGCCAAACGTGGGTTTATTTTGAGTCCCTGTATTTTTCTAATACTTCACTCTGTGCAGCTATTATTTGAATATTGAATATAATTTAGTTCTAGTACATAAAAAAAAAAAAAAGAAAAGAACAGACATAGATATTACCGTTGAATTAGGACCAGGGCTCCTAACCTAGAAAGAGCTATTGGTCAATGCATTAATTAAGACATCAAGTTTACACCCTGTCATCAACAGTAATTGTTTATTGCCTAACTAAACCCTCCTTAATTTATTATAGTCATTAGTGTCTGTTAGCAGGGAGAATGTACTTGAATTTTACAAGGGTATGTGGTTAGCAGTTTTCTGTCTCTGAGCTGGGACCTGACTCACTTGATCTTCTCACCTCACACTTAACACAGGGCTGACTTAAGAAATGATTAGCCTTCATTGTAGAATTATAAACAGTCATAGGTCCTTCTGTTCTGCCCCACAGCTCTCCAAGTTGTAAAAATGAGAGGACAGGATTAGATGACCTCTAAATTATCTTATATATCTAAAATTCTCAGTTAATGATTATCTGCTTTGATACAGAGATTAAGGCAACAATGACACAAAGAAATAGCCCAAATTAGAGTCTTTGAGACAATCTGAGTTATTTGCATATTTTCATAATTTCTTAAGATCACTTTGAGGGTCAGTAACTTGATCCAGGAAAGTAAAAGTCTGTGTGGCTACCTCATTATTGACTTTCTGAGAGGGAGAGGGAAGAGGAGGAGGAGAGGAAGCGGGAGAGGAATTTCGCTTTGTGGTTCAGCAATGCATGTTTGGGGCAGCAGTAAGTCACGGGGATCTAGACATCCCTGAGGAAACAGGCTGTTAAAGGAGAATTGCTAAACCTGTAGGGCAGATCCGGGCTTGGTCCGGCCTACAGCTTCTTCAATCTTAAAGGCCCTCCTTAAGAGAAAGAACTTAGAATTAAGTTTAAAAATGCATATTTATTCAGATGTGAATTCATTTGGAAGTGTATATTATTTATTAAAAAATTTTAAAATTGAAGCTGATATACAGTGTTATGCTCATTTCTGCCGTGCAGCCAAGTGACTCATTTATACACATATATACCTTCTTTCTTTCTATTTTTTTCAGTGTGGTTTATCACAGGATACTGAATATAGTTCCTTGCACTATATATTAGGACCTTGTTGCTTATCATTCTAAATGTAATAGTTTGCATCTACCACCCCCAAATTCTCATCCCCTCTTTGGCAATCACAAGTCTGTTCTCTGTGTCTGTGAGTCTGTTTTGTGATGGAGCTTATTTGTGCCCTATTTTAGAGGCCACATATAAGTGATATCATGTGGTGTTTGTCATTCTCTGACTTACTTCACTTAGTATGATACTCGCCAGGTCCATTTATGGTGCTCCATCCTTTTGATGGCTGAGTAATATTCCACCGGATATATGTACCACTTCTTTATCCATTCATCTGTCGATGGACACGTAGGTTGTTTCCATGGTTTGCTTATTGTGAACAGTGCTTCTGTGAACACAGGGGTGCATGTGTCTTTTTGAATTACAGTTTTGTCTGGGTATCTTCACAGGAGTAGGATTGCTGGATCATATTGTAATTCTGTTTTTAGTTTTCTGAGGAACCTCTATGCTTTTTTCCATAATGGCTCTACCAACCGACATTCTCACCAACAGTGTAGGACAGTTCCATTTTCTCCACACCCTCTCCAGCATTTGCTATGTGTAGACTTTTTTTTTCTTTCCATTTATTTTTATTAGTTGGAGGCTAATTACTTTACAATATTGTAGTGGTTTCTGTCATACATTGACATGAATCAGCCATGGATTTACACGTGTTCCCCATCCCGATCCCCCCTCCCACCTCCCTCTCCACCCGATCCCTCTGGGTCTTCCCAGTGCACCAGGCCCGAGCACTTGTCTCATGCATCCAACCTCGGCTGATGATCTGTTTCACCCTAGATAATATACATGTTTCAATGCTGTTCTCTCAAAACACCCCACCCTCACCTTTTCCCACAGAGTCCAAAAGTCTGTTCTGTACATCTGTGTCTCTTTTTCTGTTTTGCATATAGGGTTATCGTTACCATCTTTCTAAATTCCATATATATGTGTTAGCATACTGTATTGGTCTTTATCTTTCTGGCTACTTCACTCTGTATAATGGGCTCCAGTTTCATCCATTTCATTAGAACTGATTCAAATGAATTCTTTTTAATGGCTGAGTAATATTCCATGGTGTATATGTACCACAGCTTCCTTATCCATTCATGTGTAGACTTATTATCCTTATTATTATCCTTATTATCCATGTGTAGACTTTTTAATGATGACCATTCTGAGCGGTGTGTGGTAGTACCTCATTGTAATTCTGACTTTCGTTTCTCTAATAATTAGTGATGTTGAGCATCCTTTCATGTGCCTACTGGCCATCTGTATACTGGAAGTGAATATTTATTGGATTCTCATAGCCTCTTTAATATCATCCAAAACAAGGAAAGTGAAATGGAGGGAATTTGGATAGAGACTGCAGTCTTAACTAATCATGTTTGAAGTATCTTACTCTTGCAAATTTTATATTAACCTATGGCCGTGTGAACGTGTTGCTGCCCTCCTCCAGATCCTGGAAACGGTCCCTGAGAATGAGGAGACCAGAAGCCGAGACTTTATTAGTTTCACATTCATACACCATTATAAACATGAAACATATCTAGTCTAGTCTAATGGACAATTCAACTGGAAGTTCACTTAACTGAAAAAAAAAAAAAAAAGTGAAGCCATTGAAAAAAATAAGAAAGATCTATGTAAGCAACCATGATGATTCCAGACTATATTGTTACATGAAAAAATAAAGAATGGGATAATATAGCATGGTTCTATTTACGTAAAAAATATACCAAATAAACCAACCCTGAAGCAATGTGCATATTGCATATATATATGTATATATGCTAAAAATATATATTTGCTACATATCAGATCCTTAACAGTGGTTACCTTTGGAGACTGTAAAGGGTTGTGGGGTATTACTTGAATTTTGCATGACAGATATTTATATCTTACATGCAGGCCTCCTCATTAGTAACAACTGTACATCCCCCCATAATCTCTGTTTCACGCATCCCGTTCTCACACCATCACTGACAGCTTTTACAGTTCACTTCCTTTAGAGTCTCCGTCTCGGACCCACCAGGACTGATAATCCAGCCTCCTGTCACTCAATGCCCTCGGTCCTTTCAGACCCCCACATGCATCCTCGCCTCTTACTCTTAAGTTCTGTGGTCCGTGATTATAATCGCTCACTTGCACACACCTTAACTGCCTGCCACGTCTCCCTTAGAATGTGCGTGTTCAGTCGCTCAGTCGTGTCTGACTCTTGCCACCCCATAGTCTGTAGCCCACCAGGCTCCTCTGTGCATGGGCTTCTCCAGGCAAGAATACTGCAGTGGGTTGCCATTTCCCAGTCCAGAGGATCTTCCTGACCCAGTAGTCGAAGCCGGGTCTCCTGCATTGCAGGCAGATTCTCTACCGACTGAACTAGGAGGGAAGCCCCACTTGGTCAGACTTACTTGGTAAACTCCATCCCTGCTTGAATCCAGCTCTCCGACTCCGCCTCTATAGCAGGGCAGCTAGACACGGCTGGAGAAAACCGTACACCTCATGCTGCCTGGTCTCAATTTTCCATTCCTCACCTACCCTCAGGGGAGCTTTTAGTGCTGCCCTGAAATCCTACTACATGTTCCCTGGTCCATTCACACTTCCACATTCCTGCTTTCTGCTCTTTAAACCTCCATTCGTCCTCCACTGTGCTCTTTCTTAGCTTATGACCGTGCTTACTATTTCACTGAGAAAAAGAAACAATCAGGGCGAAAACACCAAAATGCTCACCCTGCACAAACTCCCAGCACTGAATCTATACCCTGTTGTCGGCCTTCTTTCCTGTCTGTGGATGAAAAACCCGGGCTTTCGTCTGAGGCCAGCCCTCTATTGTGCACTAACCCTGTCTGTTTCTCATCTACTTAACAGCATCCAGGACCAACGGTCTACAAGCACAGTAAGCATAGTGCGTAGGGCCCACCTTACTTTCAGGGGCACGTGAAAATGTTTCATTCCCTTTAAGATAAAAAAAAAATATGAACTTTTAGGTCAAAAAGTGCCTTAATGTATAGTGTTACATTCAGTTCAGTTTCAGTTCAGTTGCTCCATCGTGTCTGACCCTTTGCGACCCCATGGACTGCAGCACGCCAGGCCTCCCTGTCCATCACCACCTCCCAGACCTTGCTCAAACTCATGTCCATTGAGTCAGTGATGTCATACAACAATCTCATCCTCTGTCGTCCCCTTCTCCTCCTGCCTTCAATCTTTCCCAGCATCAGGGTCTTTTCAAATGAGTCAGTTCTTCGTATCAGGTGGCCAAAGTATTGGAGTTGCAGCTTCAACATCAGTCCTTCCAATGAATATTCAGGACTGATTTCCTTCAGGATGGACTGGTCGGATCTCCTTGCAGTCCAAGAGACACTCAAGAGTCTTCTCCAACACCACAGTTCAAAAGCATCAATTCTTTGGGACTCAGCTTTCTTTATAGTCCAACTTTCACATCCATACATGACTACTGGAAAAACCATAGCTTTGACTAGACAGACCTTTGTCAGCAAAGTAATGTCTCTGCTTAATATAGTCTTTATGTTAATGTACTCATTCTTAAACAATGCAGCTTTTGATCTCCGGGGTCTCTCATGAACCACATTCATGAGAGCTCCTCCCTCATTCTACCCTGCCAGTCATTTCCAAAGGCCCCAGCTCCTAATACCATCACCCTGGTGATTAGGCTTTCACATATGAATCTGGAGGGACACAGATATCAACCCATGGCATTATCTAAACCCTGTCTTGACTCACCTTCCTTTCCAACTCACCCACTCAACCCATGCACTTAACCCACCCACAGCAACTTTCTGCCTTTTTTTTTTTTTTAAACAAAACCTTTTAAGATGTTTGTCTGTATTTATTGTCCTACCACTCTCCTCGCATTCTCCTTTGAACTCTGGCTTTCATGCCCAAGGCACCACTGAAACTGCTTTTCTGACAAGGACTAGTGGCCTCCATGAGACTAAACCCAGCAGCCAGTCCCCTTCTTACTTCACTTAGCAGCAGCATTTTAAACAGCTGATCATTCCTTCCACTTAAAACTGTTTTCTTCACTTGTGGTCTCTTTGTAAGGAGCTTTCTTGACCACTTTTTTTTTCTTTTTTTAAGTCAGAATGAAGACATTTTTGAGAGTGAAAGTGGAGATGCCAACTCCTACTACAGATGCCAACGGGACCGTCTCAGACAGTTTTCTTCTAGGACATGATCCCTGCCTGGCTCTTCTTCCTCAGTCTCCTTTGCTGTCCTCTTCTCTCCAACCTGTAGATATTGGACCACCCAGGGTATCCTTGGACCCCGCAGTAGCTCCTGTTCTTCTCCTTCTCTACACTCCCGTGGGGCTATTTTTCAACTGCTGCACACTGGTATGCCGTACTGCTTGAGGAAATGTTGAAATCTTTCCATTCAAATTAGTGTTTGAACCGCTCTCACTCTGATGCCCTTCCCACCCACCACTCCAGCCTCATTACGGGAGCCTCATACTTACCTGTGATCCGTTTCTAAAATGTTAACACCGGACCTTTTATTCCCCCACCCCCACCCGCAACACCTGAGTCTTTAGAACTGTGTTCCAGCACTTTCTGATTGGTTACTACGATTGCCATACTGGTTGTTCAGTATTTTGAATATCATCCTTGCACTCATTTACCAGGCTTTAAATGAACTCCTGAATTTATATCTGCAGTTCAGACTGAAACGTTTTCCCTGAACCCCTAGACTTGTATTGATAAATCCAGTCCCTTACTAATATCTCATCCTGAATACTTAATGGACACATAAGGGATATTTTGAGCTTAAAGTATCCAGAGTTTTCTTTCAAACCTGCTCATACAGTCTTCCCCAGTTCAGGTAGTAGCAGCTTTATCTTTTCAGTTGCTCTGGTCCCAAGTCCTGGTTTGTTTAACTCCTCTCTTTCACACCCCACACTCAAGCGATCAGCAAATGCGGTCAGCTCAGCTTTCAAGCACATATTCCACTTTTCACTGCCCCCACAGCTGCTACTTTCCATTCTTGTCTTTCACCTTGACCACTGCAGGAGCTCCTGTCTTCCTGTTTCCACCAATGCCATTTCTCGTGATTTTCACCTCAGCAGACAGAGTGCTCCTTGTAAAACATCAGACTCCTCATGTCAGAATCCTCCCATCTCACTTATATAAAGGCCAGACCCTTACAATGGCCTCAATGTCCTACATGTCTGCTCCACATCGCCCGCTTAAGACCTCTGACCCCATCCGCTGCTCCTCTGCCCATTCTCCATCCATGCCAGCCACACTCACCCGCCTAGTCTTCCCCACCAGGCACATTCTTGCATCAGACCTTGGTACGTGCTATCTCCCCCCGCCTGGCCTGTTCTTTCCCCATGCTGCACACAGCTGGCTTTTACCTCCTCCAGGTCATTAATTAAAGGTCACCCTCTCAGTGAAGTCTTCCTTTCACACATTATAACCCCGCTACCCATTGCTCTTTCCTAGTTTATCTTTGTCCATAGCACTTGTAACCACATGCCCCATGGTAGATTTTACTTCTTCATTATGTGTCAGGTTTGTTCGTTGTTACCTTAGTCTACTTGGGTTGCCATAACAAAATACTAGAGCCTGAGTGGCTTAAGCAACAACTGTATTTCTCACTGCTCTGGAGGCTGGAAGTGAAGATGCTAGCAGATGATTTTCATTCTGAGGCCTTGTCTCTTGACTTGCAGGAGGCCACGTCTTGCTGTGTGCTCACGACTTCTTTGTGCAGATGCCCAAGGGGCAGAGGGGGGGTGGGGAGTAGAACAAGCTCTCTGCTGTCTCCTCTTAGAAGGACAGGAATCACATCGGAGGGTCCCCCCTTACGACCTTATCTAACTCTAATTATTTTCCAGAGACCCCATCTCCAAATACCATCGTATTGGGATTAGGGCATCAACATATGAACTTTTGGGGGGACATTAACATGTGATACAACCTCGACCTAGAAGAGTGCCTGGTACATAGTGGGTACTCAGAATTCATCATTAGAAAATAACATCAGGAAAAAGAAAATAATGTCAAGTTATGATTTACTCAGTTTTAATACCTCAGAAAGTTTTACCACTATGAAATTTTATTCTTTATTAATTAATGCTGTAGGGAAAGTCTCCAAAAACAGAGTAGCTGTTTTTTTGCAGTCCTGTCACACAGAGGTAGTGAAACATGAATTTTGTATGTTCTTTGGAAGTTTACACGCTAAAAGATTACCGTGCAGACTTACACGTCTAGAGTCAGAGAGAAGGCTAAAGCTGAGGCCAGGGACTCCGTGTTCTAGGCCAGTCACTCAGCCAGGTCCGTCTCCGTGAATCTCTGGTCACAGAGCTGAATTCAGGGTCACACAGTGGCCACAGAACACTTGCCACACTGAAAACTGAACTAAGGAAAAGCAAGAAATCAGGCCCTCTGTTCTTCAAGGAAGACTGGAAACAGAAGAGAGTTAAAAATGAACTGGAGCCATGGAGATGCTGTGACGGTTTTCCAACTCTTCCATCCCTTTCTCGTGATACTTAAGATTAATTGTCCTCATAAAACCCACAAGTTGGCACAGAGTAATCAGAAACCCCTTCTTTTGTTATCTGTGATACTCTGATGTGGACATGGACCTATCTTTTATTCTGTCTACTTAAAAACAGTTTCATTTACCAAGTTCATCAGGAAAAATATAATCATAAAATGGAGGAATCATTAATAATTCTAGTGTCTTCTAGTATTTTTGAACGTTAGCCTCTGGGGAATCTCTTTAACATGCTTACACACATATTCATATCATAACCCCCTGGACACTTTTGCAGCCCTGAACCTGAACATTACTCAGTTCTCAGCCTTCCCTGGGGAAATCTCCAGAGAAACTCAGTTCTTATCTGCATAGATGGGGGTTGGCCAATCACTTCTCTCCCCACTGCAGAGACATTGAGAATCATCTCAAATCTGGTTTCTTTACATGTTAGAAAGGAGCGCAATTCAGAAAGTCACTCAGGATGGTTATAACCTTATAGGATTTAACAGTTGTAAGGAACTTCATTCTACATACAATTTTTATGTAATTTATGAAAGGCAGTGGTGCTCACATGTTCCCTTTCCTTCTCCAAAATAAACAAAAAATGTTTTGAGTTAGGCTTTTTTTGTATTTTCATTTGGCAATAAATTTTCGTGTTTGTTTTTTTTTCCCTAGTAGTTGGGAGATAGGATGAAAATGGGGGCATGTTAATACAGTTATTATGCAAAATGTACATTTTGATCATTAATCACCGACTACTAGGGAAGATAGCTTCCTGGTGGCTTCGTGGTAAAGAATCTGCCTGCAATGCAGGAGACTTGGGTTTGATCCCTGGGTCAGGAAGGTCCCCTGGAAAAGGGAATACTAGGGAAGATAGAGGTGGGAAGTGAAGCAGATATGTCTTATTTAAGAAGACCTGTCTGGAAGAAATGGGTATTGTTTTGAGTTATGATGCCCCTTGTTGCTTCTTATACAGCTGTTTTTATTAGTGCATTTCCCTCACACTTCTATTTTGAACAGCACTAGCTTAGACTTCTGAATTCATATCATCTTTTAGGGGAAAATGATTTCATAATCAAATGTGAGGATCTACAGTAGAAAAGAACTTTTTGTGTCCTTCAGTTTTCTCAACCACATTGCATATAAACTCACAAACATCTGATCAGTGGCTGCAGAATTTATATTTTGTTTAAGGCTGTTGGCACAGATGCTAATAATGATTCCAATCAATTCACAGTAAGATAAATTACGTAAAATGACAAGAGGAGTCAGTGGTACTTTTTGTCACTGTGTTGATGCTTTCTTCACTACTTTAGAGTAGAAACTGATTGGTGGCTTCAGTAGTATCAGTACTCATTTTATTGGTCAAGACAAGGCAAGTCTGGGAAACTCAGCAGTGGCCACAGGACTGGAAAAGGTCAGTTTTCATTCCAACCCCAAAGAAAGGCAATGCCAAAGAATGCTCAAACTACCGCACAATTGCACTCATCTCACACGCTAGTAAAGTAATGCTCAAAATTCTCCAAGCCAGGCTTCAGCAATACGTGAACCGTGAACTTCCAGATGTTCAAGCTGGTTTTAGAAAAGGCAGAGATCAATTGCTAACATCTGCAGGATCATCAAAAAAGCAAGAGAGTTCCAGAAAAAAACATCTATTTCTGCTTTATTCACTATGCTAAAGCCTTTGACTGTGTGGATCACAATAAACTGTGGAAAATTCTTCAAGAGATGGGAATACCAGACCACCTGACCTGCCTCTTGAGAAACCTGTATGCAGGTCAGGAAGCAACAGTTAGAACTGAACATGGAATAACAGACTGGTTCCAAATACGAAAGGAGTACGTCAAGGCTGTATATTGTAATATATTGTATATTTAACTTATATGCAGAGTACATCATGAGAAACGCTGGGCTGGAGGAAGCACAAGCTGGAATCAAGATTGCCAGGAGAAATATCAATAACCTCAGATATGCAGATGACACCACCCTTATGGCAGAAAGGGAAGAAGAACTAAAGAGCTTCTTGATGAAAGTGAAAGAGGAGAGTGAAAAAGTTGGCTTAAAGCTTAACATTGAGAAAACTAATTTCATGGCATCTGGTCCCATCACTTCATGGCAGATAGATGGGGAAAGAGTGGAAACAGTGGCTGACTTTATTTTTCTTGGGCTCCAAAATCACTGTAGGTGGTGAATGCAGCAATGAAATTAAAAGACGCTTACTCCTTGGAAGGAGAGTTATGACCAACCTAGACAGCATATTAAAAAGCAGAGACATTACTTTGTCAACAAAGGTCCATCTCGTCAAGGCTATGGTTTTTCCAGTGGTCATGTATGGATGTGACAGTTGGACTGTGAAGAAAGCTGAGCGCCGAAGAATTGATGCTTTTGAACTGTGGTGTTGGAGAAAACTCTTGAGAGTGCCTTGGACTGCAAGGAGATCCAACCAGTCCATCCTAAAGGCAATCAGTCCTGGGTGTTCATTGGAAGGACTGATGTTGAAGTTGAAACTCCAATACTTTGGCCACCTGATGCGAAAAGCTGACTCACTGGAAAAGACCCTGATGCTGAGAAAGATTGAGGGCAGGAGGAGAAGGGGACGACAAGATGAGATGGCTGGATGGCCTCATTGACTCAATGGACATGGGTTTGGGTGGACTCCGGGAGTTGGTGATGAACAGGGAGGCCTGGTGTGCTGCGGTTCATGGGGTCGCAAAGAGTTGAACATGACTGAGCGACTGAACAGAACTGAACAAGGCAAAACAAAATGGACAAATATTTGAGAAGGTGTTTCTTGGTACCTAATTCAGAGAATTCTATTCTGTGAGTAATTTCAAGAATTGATAACTTACAGTGAACGGTGTCAGATTTGTGATCTCCAAAGAAGATTTAGCTTCAGAATCAGGGACCATGTTTGACCCTTCAGGGCATCTGTGTGGCAGAAGTTTTATTACAGTGAAAAAGGACAGAGAAAGATTCTGACATAGACATGGGAAGGGGGATGGAGACTACCCCCTCACTGGTCTTATGAAGGCCTTATATAGTTTTACCAGACCCACTCCCACAACATATATCTTAAGGTAACAAGATTAGTCAGAAGGTTCTTGCAAAGAAGGAGAAACATGTCCTCAAGCAAGATACATTGTTATTACATAATCATTAGTACAGAACTTAAGGAAAAACTTATCCTTGAGCTAGATGAGTTTTGTTGTGTAATCATTAGCTCTAGGCTTAAAGAAAATAACGTCTTAGGTGACTAAGACAAAGCAATGTAGGAAAAAAATTTGTCCTCAAGAGCCCCAGACCTCTTTCTTCTCCTCGGGGACCTGGACTTCTTATCAACCTACCTAAGAAAGTACTCTTGCTTGGAAAATTCCATGGACTGAGGAGCCTGGTTGGCTACAGTCCACAGGGTCACAAAGAATCGGACACAACTGAGGGACTTCATTTTCACTTTCACTTTCAAGAATTAAATCAGAATTATCTTGGATATTTCCTAAATTCATTTCAAGGAGTATTTCTCTTAATTGAAAATTGTAAGACCTACATCCTTGGAGGAGGGCAGGGCAACCCACTCCAGTATTCTTGCCTGGAGAACCCCATGGACAGAAGTGCCTGATGGGCTATGGTCCATAGGGTTGCAGAAGAGTCAGACATGACTGAAGTGACTTAGCCTAGCCTACCCTAGCCTAAGACCGACATAAGAAACATATATTTGAATTGTTCTGTAATTCAAAGTGCAGCTTTCATATCTGGTACCTTATTTTGATTCTCACAACACCTCCCAGATGGTAGACAGGGCAGGTGAGACATACCTGTTTCATAAGAGTTAAACAAAAGAGAAAAGAAGGTACGCAAGGCCAAGGTCACAGAGCTGATAAATAGGGGAATTAGGATTTGAACACAAATCATTTGGCTCCAAATATGTTTAATACAGTATGTTGCCTTTCCTACTTTAAGCTAATATGATTATAATGGTGATACTGTGAGGTAAATTCAAACAAAGATAGTTTATCTGGGGGCCTAAATTACTCAAATAACTAACTGTATATTTCTGTTTTTTTTTGCAACTTGAGACATGGCCTGAGTGTTAAGTCAGGAGTTCCCAAAATGAATTTTGTTAAAGAATATAATCACTCCTCAGATACAGAGACTTAATTAGTTCTTTGTATCTTGCTATAATTCACATTATTTTCTCCAGGACTAAAGAATCTAAAGTTCTAGATTCTCTTCTCTAGAAAGATAACAAGGAGCCCTTTAGTGGTATTAAAAAAGTATATTCAACTTCACCTACCATATCACAGATTTTCTTCCTCATTAGTTATCAGATAAAAATATGAACATTACTAAATACACTTATTTAGACAAACACATAAGATAGTCAAGAGGACTTCCCTGGTGCCCCCATGGTTGTGAATCTCCCTGCCAACGCAGGGGACACAGGTTTGATCCCTGGTCCGAGAAGATACCACATCCCATGAGGCAACTAATGCGTGTGCCACAACCACTGGACTTGCGTGCCCTAGAGAGTACAGGCAGCAACTCCTGAGCCCACGCTCTGCAGCAAGAAAAGCCAGCACAGTGAGAGGTACAGGCTCTGCAACTAGAGGGAAGCCCCTGCTCGTCACAGCTAGAAAGCCCCCATGCAGCAACGAAGACCCCGTGCAGCCAAAAAAGCAGCTATAAATAAATAAGCTACTTAAAAAGATAGTCAAGGTATTATTAAATGCTATGTGAACCTTCTAGAGGCTCAGATTTCTTATCATAGGAGATTACTTTGTTAATGTGAGACTATTTTTCAGGGATATGGACAATAGGTACATACTTATTTGTGCTCCAGAGGTGCTATTAACTATCAATTATTTCTTAAATTTTGCTCAATATACACAAAATTCTTTAATCATTAAAGAGTTAACCTACATGGAAAATTTATCAATGCAAACTCCTTTAAGTGCCTGGTTTTGGCACACCCTGATGGTCTTGGAAGGTATAGAAAGTTCTTGCCCACTCATAAGCTTCCGGCAATAGGAGATTCTGCAACAAGTAGGACTAGTGATGTTGGATAGAACAGCACTCCTACAGGTCTGGTAGGCCATTGCCTGGCCCACAGCCTAGCAGATCACACATGTTGGAAGGATATTTGTTGAATAAGTGAATGAATGGTCCACCAGCTGATTTGGAGGCCTTTATTTGCTCTACCCCTTAATAACACGTATGTCATCAGTGGGGAAGAGTCTGGGAACTCCTTTCCATAACACGTATCCAAAGCATGTAAATAATTACAATTTAGCCCAAAGCACTGGTGCTGGCTGAAAGGGAGCACAAATGGAGGAGTGTGACTGACAAAGTGACTGAAGCTGATAAGAGCTCGCCAAAAGGATAGACAGAAGCAAGAGCTGTAATGAGCTAGAACTGGAAGCCGCTGGACCAGTGGATATTTTAGCTGGTTGCTCTGTTCAGTTTAGAATACATTAGACATGTCGAATATAAGGCACTAGGCATAGTGTTAGTGGTTGGGACCACCAGGGGTCTGAAATTTAGGAAACAGGGTATACTTATATTTAAACAGTATTTTAGTTACAGTTTCAAACAATATGCTCAGTATTTTTTCTTCAACTTCCGGAAATCTTTTTCCACTAAGTATTTCTAAATTTTAAAATGATGGTAATCCAAAAAAAGTATAATATGTACAGTATGTTTTCCTCCACTTCCAGACTTTTTTTTGGATATAGATAACAAATATACCTATTGCTTTAAATATACTGAGCATATTATTTAAGAATGTAATAATATTCTACTTAAAAATAAATTTATGTTTCCTATTTTTTCTGATCCACTAAAGAAAGGTTAAATAGAACTCTCCACCATGACCCATCCATCTTGAGTGGCCCTACACAGCATGGCTCATAGTTTCATTGAGTTAGACAAGGCTGTGGTGCATGTGATCAGTTTGATTAGTTTTCTGTGATTGTACCATTCAGGTATGACCTAAATCAAATCCCTTATGACTATACAGCAGAAGTGACAGATAGATTCAAGGGATTAGATCTGATAGAGTGCCTGAAGAACTATGGACAGAGGTTTGTGACATTTTACAGGAGGCAGTGATCAAGACCATCCCCAAGAAAAAGAAATACAAAAAGGCAAAATGGTTGTCTGAGGAGGCCTTACAAATAGTTGAGAAAAGAAGAGAAGTGAAAGGTGAAGGAGAAAAGAAAAGATATACCCATCTGAAGGCAGAGTTCCAGAGAACAGCAGGGAGAGAAAACAAAGCCTTCCTCAGCGATCAATGCAAAGAAATAGGGGAAAACAATAGAATGGGAAAGACTAGAGATCTTATCAAGAAAATTAGAGATACAAAGAGAACATTTCATGCAAAGATGGGCACAATAAAGGACAGAAATGGTATGGGCCTAACAGAAGGAGAAGATATTAAGAAGAGGTGGCAAGAATACACAGAAGAACTACACAAAAAAGATCTTCATGACCCAGATAACCACGGTGGTGTGATCACTCACCTAGAGCCAGACATCCTGGAATGTGAAGTCAAGTGGGCCTTAGGAAGCATCACTGCAAACAAAGCTAGTGGAGGTGATGGAATTCCAGTTGAGCTATTTCAAATCCTAAAAGATGATGCTGTGAAAGTGCTGCACTCAATATGTCAGCAAATTTGGAAAACTCAGCAGTGGCCACAGGACTGGAAAAGGTCAGTTTTCATTCCATCCCTAAAAAAGGCAATCCCAAAGAATGCTCAAACTACC